>NW_026598172.1:0-50000 GCF_029784155.1 Uranotaenia lowii | reverse complement strand
GTCTCAAAATCCCATACAAACTTCAGGCTCGTTGAGCGACCCCTAAACGTGATCCGGTCTGGCCCAAATTTGGCATGAGATCTTGTACTAGGCCTAGGATCAATTTTAACCTGCAGCGCATAACATTTCACAGGTTTTGAATTTCCCATACAAATTTGGGGCAGTCTAATGTTGATGGGTATTGAATTTCCACACCACCCTCCTCATCATCCGGTGGCTGATGCACAGAAGGAAAGGTTATCGGGTCAGACGCACACATACACATACACCAACCAACGCCACACCTGCTGGATCGAGCTGACAGCTTCAAGTGATAGAGGGAATAAAACCATCGCATCGGGAAAATCCGGGAAATAGTTTCTAAAGATGTCACATTTGCGAATTTCCGCTTAGTCATGTCTGAAATGGAAAACGATCGGAGTTCGGGGAAATATCGGGGAAACCACTTCCGATTGACAGCTCCTCCTTGACTTGACTTATTCATTGTTCCTGCTGGCGTTATCTAATGGAATCAGCAGTGTGCCTTAATTGGGATTTTAGAACCATTTCAGCCACTCAAAGCTTTCGTTTATTATTTGACTCAAATGAAAAAGCATTGATTGCTCTCTGTTAGAAAAACAAAACCCTCTGAATGGCATCGGAATAGATTTTGCTGAATGTTAAATGTATTTCCACTATTTTTTTTATGTTCCAGCACATATTTCTAGGATGGAAGATTGCTGTTGGGTAATGTTAACACTTTCGACTAGATCATCTTCTAAATTTCATCAAAAGAGACTAGCTCACAACCTGTGTCACAACAATAAAAATTCAAGTTCAAAATACCTACATTCACCATCAATATTCTCCAGAGACGAAAAGTGGAGTGCATTCTTGAATCTTGATTTCTTTTGCGCAAGCAAACTTGCACAAGTGCATCCACCACTTCTTCAAAGCAGCTAAAGTAAGTTGAAACCCGATTGGAATGCATTGAAGTGGAATTTTAAAATTTCCTTTCTAGTAGCAGTAGAAAGCAAAAATAGTTTTCTGCTATTGTGCGATAAAACTAGCAGCAAACACAAGCACACAGCTTCGATTCTTTCTTTGGCTTGGCTTGGGACATTTGAGTTGCTTCTGAGTTTCATTCCATTACTTTCCGAATTCTACGGCGAAACTTGTTGAGCTGTGAATTTTAAGAACATTCTTTGATCTGGAGTTATTTATTTCGAGTCAATTATTTTGATATGGTACAATATTCAAAGTTTTATTATGAATGTTCGTGTGAATCTGTGTTACTGCTTTATTTTTACTTTTACACAGGATTTTTTTTAAACGATCTTATACGTGCTTTTATTATAGAACGAACTCATCAAATAATATTTGGGCCCTGATATTCGTTGATCGATTCAACTTACCAGTCAACTTTTGACGAATTCCCGCTCTACGCAGCGCCTCAAAGTCTATACTTCGCCGAGGAAGACTGTTACTTCCCTGATGATCACTTTTAAAGATTGACACATTTAGAAGTACGATATTCCAAAATTTTTTTCAAGTTTTGGATCTTAACTACTAAAATATAAGAAAATAAAATTTTTCTCATCGGAATGAAAATAAACGCGTCCGTTGTCAACGAATCATGGCCTCCTCTTTCGGAAAAGGTGTTTAAATCAAGAAAAGTGTTATTATACTTTGATTACAGATTTTCGTATTTTTTATGGGTCTGTATATACCTCGTTGGCTGCTGCAGTTTGTTTTCTTAAAGTTGAATTGAATAGCCACACGTGAGGTATTGAAAAATCGGTGGCCTCCAAGAAAGCCTACACGCCCAGAAGCTGCTAGTTAAACTTTGTAATCACTCGCCCAAACAACGCAACGTCGTGGCACGTGTTGATACTAAAATTCTAAGGATTTAATACCTACAATCAAAAAGAACGGCTCTCATCGAAGCCAACCATTAACGTGAACCACGTCCAGTCCAGTGACCTTGACCTACGACAGTGGCCCCTTTCTGGTCCTGCCTACAAAGAATAATAGCAGCAGCAGCAGCAGCAGCAACAATGGGGATGAAGCAGCCAGTCCGAGTCCTGGTGAATGTGACCAGGACTCGTGAGCACGTGGGAGGAAAGAAAGGACAACGTTCGTAACTTGAGCGATGAATAATTCATCATCCTTATCAGAAATCAATAACCCGCCTCGTTTCACGAGAGTTTGTGAAGTAACCGAACAAAACCGAACCCCCTGCTTTGTAGTGTGTAAGGGACGCGTAGGTATGTTCTGATCCCTATACGGTCAGGTAGCTACGTAAGCGCAGCTATCTGCCAGTTTAACGGCCAAAAATTTCTCTTTCACACACCGATAGCAGATTGTTTGTTTTTGCGCTCGAAATGACGGGAGTCAATCGGAATTTTCTCCGTTAAAGAGATTATGCTTGGAACTTACATCGAATGGTGGCGAGATGGAGGAAGCCAGCAGCGGTGGTGGTCCGACGAGGGCGTTGCGGTTCAGGGCTTCCAGCAGACTTCGACCAGTCCAGGAGTCGTCCAAGCTGATACTGACTGCACCGTTAACGAGTGTGCCTCGGTTAAGCAAGGCGGCGTTAGTGTTGCTTATGTTATGGTTCATCAATCCCCTCACTGCTGCAAGGTCAATCTTCTATATGTAGAATATCCCACAAGGCGATGGGGGGCGTTGCATATTTTATCTAGTGCCCCCCAAGAAACACACTCAATTAAACCTTCCTATCACTATCACGAAGACATATTGGCCGAATGGAAATTAGCTAAGAACAAGCACTAATGGACTGACACAAGATCACAGAGGAAACAGAAATGTCCTCTTCTGCCATTCGCGTGCGGCAGCAAACTGTCCAACGACAAGCTTTTTGTCTTCCGGAACCCCATCATCGCGTCTATCGGACGGAAGGATAGCGTCACTTCCGTTTGTGTTCTTTACGATGAGCGGAGTTGAGGTGCAACATGCTACACTATTTGGTTTTGAAGATGAGAAAGGTTAGGGAAGGGAGGGAACCAACACACTAATGATTTATTATTATCAGGTGGTTGGTCGTTTGTCGGTCCAGTGATTACCTTCTAGAGTTAGCCTTCAAACAGGACAGTGATAGAAGCATTGGCCCTTGCTTGTCCAATGCTAGAAATAGCCCATCTAGCAAGCCATGCTTAATTGACTGCTACGACAACCATTTGCATGTCTTACCGTGGCGTTTGGTTTTGGTGTCGTGGAGCATTTTCACAGGAAAAGTGCTGATAAAGTCCGTGCTATGGCTATTTGGCCATTATCTGATTGGTGCAGAGTGACCAGATAAGATGAAAGTGTTCCCTGAGATAGATTTAGAAACAACGAAATCAGAGTTTTCCGAGTAGCTATTCCAGGCCCTAGTTTACTCAAAATTGGTTTAAATTTGTGCTCAAACTTTCATGGAAAAACATAAAACCTGAGAAATCGTCACCTGATCGTCACATCTACAAGAATGTTTCATCCAAAAATGGGAAACAGATCAGATAATGAAGCCCCAAATGAATTTAAACAGGGTTCGGCAAATTGAAATTTACAGGTAATTTGATCAAAACAAAAATTTGTTTTTTTTTATTATCTCTTTCATTGAAAATTGGATTTTGTGCAATGTAGTCGCAGTCGCAGTTATCCGTACAAAGGTTGGCTGAAAAGAGCTTAGCGTGTAGAACTCCGACAGATTTTACACTGATTTGACAGGTCGCACGAATGTACAAGTTCGCACAAATGTCGCAGTCATGAGTGCGCAGTCCAATTTAGTGCGCTGCGATTAATATGTTATCATTTTTTTTTTCACAAATTTACTACAATTCGTTTTTTTACGCTAGAGCTTAACCACAGACTGTTCATCAGTGGATTAACCACTCGCTGCAGAAGCTCAGGCAAATCCAACGGCCACTCTGAATTTCTCGACTGACAGACAATCACTGTCTTGCCATTGGTGTCTCATCCACAATTTGTTGGTGGCAAGGGAGCGACCAAAGATGCGTAAACGTCCCTCCGCCCGTAAGACTGATGATCCTTATGGATTACCGATATCGAAAATCACTATTTTCGCTACCGGTCTTTTCATGATCCTACTCGATGTTTACATCGTAGTTCGACGTGATCTTCCATCTGATCCCTTTGTCACGTACGCCTATTTCGCCGAGATTCGTCAATGATAACTACCAAATCTCCAGGTTCGATTGGGTTTACATTTGGTTCGCCCAGCGATGGTAGCCATGCAGATATTCCTTAATCCACCGAAGCCAGAATAAGTCTACAAGATGCCGATTGTGATTCCAATCATCTCTTTTGGTCAGCCTAGGATCAACCATGTGCATAGGAGGTTGAACAGCCCCATTAAAACTAAGCAGGAGAAACCCCTCACTAAAGTAAAATCTTTTCAGTTCGAATTGAAAAAACTAAACTGTCTAACAAAATTTATGAATGCACAAAAAAAACATGAACGTGCTGATAGAACTGATCGAAAAATAGCAAAGATTATTGTGAATTAATTCAACCATTGAGCACAAAAATTTGAATTTTCTACTTTGCATTTTTTTCGTCTTCGAGACAGTTTTCAGTCAAACCGAATTGGGTATAGAAATGGTAACTAATTTAGAAGAAAAGCAGAAAAGAATGAACTGAAATGTCGATTAAAAAGACATAAGATTTATTCTACATTGAGCTCCTATAGTACAACTAAAAAATCAGTTGATAAAGAAATTCTTTTATGTTTCAACCATCATACTAAATTATCTTTCTTTTTATCAACAGATCAATTATGAAGAAATTATTCGGACTCGGTAGGCTGTGACCATCGATGACAGAAGTGTTTTTTTTTAGCGGAAAAAATTTCAAGTGCTCTCAAATCCTTATTTTAAAAGTTTATTTGTGCTTATTGATTATGAAATCCATCAACTATTCAAATCTAAAAACTTGATCCATTTCCCGTCTTCCTGGAATGCTGTCGGCAATTCATAAGGAGTGTATCGAAAATTAACTATAAACATATTTGGGCTTTATAATTACTAACGCGTGAACGCGCACAACTGTGCTCACCTGTATGTGGCATCTTGATCTGTCAAGAGTGAACCAGCGCTTTGTTCACGTTTGAAACATTCGTTTCTCTCAAAATGTCGCGAATTCGTGTGAAGTTAAAATTCGTGTGTTGGACACTTGGATGCGAGACAAGTTCGGGGAACACTATACGTTCGATGATTTGCCAGGAAGAGGCAGAAATCCAGGACCATTTGACCCAAACCTGGACCGTAAGGTAATCAACCTCATCAACC
The DNA here is from genome assembly GCF_029784155.1 of Uranotaenia lowii. Classification (NCBI taxonomy): domain Eukaryota; kingdom Metazoa; phylum Arthropoda; class Insecta; order Diptera; family Culicidae; genus Uranotaenia; species Uranotaenia lowii. The sequence goes on along the minus strand of NW_026598172.1, from coordinate 44,712 downwards.
GGAATCGATCGATGTCCATACGGTTTTTGGCGAAAAAAGCTGGGACATCGATCGGAATGGTACAGCGGATCGAGAAACGGAACATCGAGACATACGAGAAGCAGAAAGTGTCCAAACAAACGGCTGAACAAAAATCACGAGCTAAAACCAGAGCTCGGAAGCTGTTTTGTCGGATTTTGCAGAAGCCAGATGCGTGCATTCTCATGGACGATGAAACTTATGTAAAATAGGATTCCAGTACTCTTCCGAGACCACTATTCTACACTGCAGCTATTGGGGAGGATGTGAGTGACCACGAGAAGTCGATTGAGGTGGAAAAAATTGGCCAGAAAGTGCTTGTGTGGCAGGCAATCTGCTCCTGCGGATTGAAGTCGGCGAGTTTCTTTACAAAAGGAACAATAAATGCCGATATCTACCAAAAGGAGTGTTTGCAGAAAAGGTTGCTGCCACTATATGAGAAACATACGACTCCACCATTGCTCTGGCTGGATTTGGCGTCAGCCCACTATGCTAAATCCACTCTTAGATGGTTTGATGATAACGATGTAGATTTCGTTGAGAAAGATATTAACCCACCAAACTGTCCCCAGCTTCACCCCATAGAACGATATTGGGCTATCGTCAAGAGAGTTTTCAAGAAGGATGGTAAGGCCAACAGGATCATGGCGGTTTTCAAGAAAAATTGGAATGCTGCGGCCAAGAAGTGTGATCAATCAGTTGTAAAAAACCTAATGAAACGCGTCAAATCGAAAGTCCGAGAATACTACCAATAATTACTTTTTTACTTGTAACTCTTTTTTAACTGTAAGAATAAGCTTTTTAAAACACTTCCGAACTGTTTCTTTGTTTGAATCATCAATAAAATCAATACAATGAAAAAAAAATGTGTTTATAACTTATTTTCGGTACATTTCTTACTAATTGAATATGAAACCTTCGGACTAAATTATTCGTGTTTGGTATCCGGTAAACGTTAAAGCTAAACATTCTTTTAATTTTTCTATAATCAGTTAATCAAAATTTGTAAATTGAACTTAATACTACAATGTTTTCAATGTGGAAATTTATTCGCAAATATTTGTGCCGAAACGTAATTTACTTGTATTTAAACCTAATTTAGAAATCAATCACAGAGTATACTAAAATATAATTTTAAATTCTTCATCCAGACATCTTAAGGAGCATTTCGGGTTCATCGATTCAAGGTGGATGTGAGTAGTCAATCAAGCTCAGCTAAACCAAGCTAAGCTCGATCAATTATGGAGAAATTTTTCGTAGCCCTATGGAAACCCTACGTTACACGCTTGATGTTCGAACCTGTTGACCCACAGACTGATAGGATCGAAAAAAACGTCATCGGAATAGTTAAAAATGGTTTCCTTTCCATGGCTTGAAACCCAGTGTTGATGAGGGTAGGAACCCACACCCCTAAAAGTATGGTTTCATCCAGGTCCATTAGCAAACTCTCCTCAAACAAAAAGCTTGGTAGCGTTTGTTACATATGTAGGTTTGGGAAAACGTGTGACACGTTTTCTATGCGTCAGTTTCGCTCTGTTTATTTGGCAAACGTTTACGTGGTATCATGTGACGCGGACGCTTTTTAAATTACTCACAAGTATAACTTCAGAAATCCAATCTCAAAGGTCGATTAACCGACGGGTAATCTCCATTTCACACGAAAATAAGCCTGGGCACATTAATTTTTGTTCACCTCTATGGGCATTTGCATGACGCGGCGCAAAGAGTTTTCCGACCACAACTCAATTATCCAATTAATTAAAAACCATGACAGGGCGTCCGGAAGTCGGCAGTAGTGGTTTTCTCTCGCATCTCTTCTGGCTTTCGGAATAAACCATCCAAAAACGGATGACAAAGATGGTAGGAACGTTTTCCACTTTCCAAAAGGCATCGTTTAGCAGCAGAGCATCGTTATCATTATACCGGATGGAAGATTTTCCGGGAAATATTAGGGCGTTCAGATTGTCATAGTTGGTGTGATGGGTAAGATGGATTCGTGCGGCGTAAAATGTAGGTAGGTGTCATCATCTTCATTGGATTTGAAGCCGCACACATTCTGTTCGAAATTATTGCCTTTAGCATCTTGTCACCACACATGTTGTCTCGACTCAACTCAAACTGGATACAAACATGTCCCTGTAAAGTTGCTTATGTAGCTCGATGCGTAGATGCAAAGGTCCCTCTTCTAGAAACTTTCATTCTACTAGCACACGACACGAGATTAAATTTCAACCCGAAAGTGCCAAGTCAAAGTTAAACAGGAACTGTCCCGAGCCAAAAAGCGCACACAAACGAGTAAAGCGTGTGGTTTCGAGCCAAGAACAACATCAAACCCCCAGCTCAAGCTGGTTCGGGAAGTTTGATTCGGTTGACTTGTGGGTTGATGGCATAATCTCCATACATCCACACGGCGCTGTAACGCTGTCGCAGTTGAGGGCGGACGTTTTGTCTAGCCATCCGTCTTCCGTAATCATCTAAACATCAAAGGGTGATGTGAGACAATTCACCTCCTACTAGGAATGCCAACCGTTAAGAGAGAAACTACCTCGAGGGTGTCTTACGCCAAATTACCCATTCGTCATGTGTCGTCTTGCCAGGCATGACAATCACAACGATGACGACGCCGATGTTGATCAAATCAGCAGAACCCGGCTTCGGCGTTGTTGATGAACAGCAGCACCCGGCAAAAAGTGTCGCATGCAAAGAGATGCGACAAACAGACAGACTGACATGAGAAATCTTACCAGTTGCATTTGCACAATCTGGAAGCTTGCAATTGCACCTGAAGCTGTGATAAACTGTGAAGTGGTGTTTATTGATTGCCGTTCTGAATTTATCTGGCTTTACTCGAGATCGTATTGAACTGGGATCGGAACTGATTGATTCTTTTAGTACGTTTCGAAGAAAACACTACAAAACACTGCAATTGGACTAGCCGCTAGCGTCTTTACTTTTCAACTAGAAAACTCTTCCCTTAGTCCGTATCAGCTGTCGTTTAGATTCCTTCAGCGTTCCCCCAACCAGCAAAGCACAAACCGCTCTGAAAACTTCCACTGGTCACTAATTCAATAGTTAAATTCCTCTGTTAAGTTCTAAAATTTATGGTTTCACTTTAATTTATTAAAAAAAAATTAATCTACGAAAACAAAAACGTGTGCGTCGCCCAAAAGTCATGGCTTACTCCTCTTTGCTAAGTTCTAATGAACGCCTCGTAATTTACTTTACGACAGAATATAGGGGTGACTACTGTGTATGATCTCTGAAAAAATGCAGTAGAGTGAAGTAGTGCTCTAGCTCCCCAGTTAGAAAGAACAAATACCTAATAATAATCAGATGGAGAAAATTTTTAATTTATGAAAACTCACTTTTGTCATTTTGGTCTTTTTTGTAATTTTTGTAATTTTTTGTCAATTTTGTGATTTTTATCATTTTTTCATTTTATTCCGGGAATTTTTATGTACCTTATTAATTACTTTTGTTTTTCTTGTCATATGGACATTACCCGAATTATTTTCACATTCCTAAAATCCTAACACATTAACCGTTGAGGGATTAAACAGTGTTGGTCATCCCGTTGTATCGTTAAAAATAAACGAACAAAAAAACGTATATTTTCCTAAGCACTCTGAATGCTGCTGCCTTCTGGGGGGGGTTTCTATTCTTAAGCACAAGCATTCCAAGATGGCATCGGAAACCATTGTTTTGCTCTTCTCGTTCACAACTTCCCGTTCATTTTCTCTCCCATAACTGTATGGCTATTGTTTGTTCGATTCTATTCAGTTTGTTTCTGGGCCACCCCCGGCTAGATAAGAAAAATAAAACACCACCCAAAGGATAACTGGTTTTCCGTGCAATTGTTCTCGATCAACCGGGCGTTTTTGCAAAGTTTTTCCCATGAACTAGGACTAAATAAGTAGGAGCAGCTCTAGGAACAGCCATTCGGCGAATCTGGCAACTAAGAGCGCACATAACAATACTTCAAGAAATTAATACCTCTCATTTGCATAATAACACGACCATCAGTTGACGGCTTTGAGTGAAGACATTCGTCTGTCGAGATATTCAAGTATTTGCGTTCGTTTCCTTAGAAGGATGCTGACGATGACGATAATAGAGCGTTTTCTGGATGGTCATTATAATCGGCCGCGGCACGGCGAGACGCATTGCTCTGACTCTAAGACTATTCCGCCTTTCTCTTAATGACTTGTGTACCTACTTGGTGTATGTATGTATATCAATTCTTGAATGGGATTTACTGGTTCCGGTTGTCACCGTTTCGTAGTCACACTGTCGTCGTCCTAGCTATGTAGATCGTTGGAACGGATTAATTATGCAACAGGTTGATGGGTACCGGGAGAGACTTCTCGATCTCCTTCAACAAAGCTTCGTTGCTGGAAATGGGTTGCGATGCTGCGTGAAATTACTTGAAATTTATTCGAACAATATTCGTTTCATCGTTTGTGCGGATCTTGTTTTCGGTTTCGAGAGAATCTTTCTGCCCATCATAACATTAATGAGACTTAAGCCATCATCATTTAGCTTGGATCCGGATTTAAAAGCATTCGATGTACCGAAATTTAAAACCGAGATAAAACTGGTCCACCAATTTGCAACTGTCGTCAGATCTTGAATATTTTAACAAAATTGAGGAAAAATTTACAAAACAGGAAAAACTGTTAAAATTGACTAAAAAGACTAAATTGTGAGCCTACTTAGTTGAATAATTCTACTTTCGATTGCTTTGATTCAATAAAATGACAAAAATGACAAAAATGACAAAAATGACAAAAATGACAAAAATGACAAAAATGACAAAAATGACAAAAATGACAAAAATGACAAAAATGACAAAAATGACAAAAATGACAAAAATGACAAAAATGACAAAAATGACAAAAATGACAAAAATGACAAAAATGACAAAAATGACAAAAATGACAAAAATGACAAAAATGACAAAAATGACAAAAATGACAAAAATGACAAAATGACAAAAATGACAAAAATGACAAAAATGACAAAAATGACAAAAATGACAAAAATGACAAAAATGACAAAAATGACAAAAATGACAAAAATGACAAAAATGACAAAAATGACAAAAATGACAAAAATGACAAAAATGACAAAAATGACAAAAATGACAAAAATGACAAAAATGACAAAAATGACAAAAATGACAAAAATGACAAAAATGACAAAAATGACAAAAATGACAAAAATGACAAAAATGACAAAAATGACAAAAATGACAAAAATGACAAAAATGACAAAAATGACAAAAATGACAAAAATGACAAAAATGACAAAAATGACAAAAATGACAAAAATGACAAAAATGACAAAAATGACAAAAATGACAAAAATGACAAAAATGACAAAAATGACAAAAATGACAAAAATGACAAAAATGACAAAAATGACAAAAATGACAAAAATGACAAAAATGACAAAAATGACAAAAATGACAAAAATGACAAAAATGACAAAAATGACAAAAATGACAAAAATGACAAAAATGACAAAAATGACAAAAATGACAAAAATGACAAAAATGACAAAAATGACAAAAATGACAAAAATGACAAAAATGACAAAAATGACAAAATAACAAAAATGACAAAAATGACAAAAATGACAAAAAATGACAAAAATGACAAAAATGACAAAAATGACAAAAATGACAAAAATGACAAAAATGACAAAAATGACAAAAATGACAAAAATGACAAAAATGACAAAAATGACAAAAATGACAAAAATTACAAATATGACAAATATGACAAATATGACAAAAATGACAAAAATGACAAAAATGACAAAAATGACAAAAATGACAAAAATGACAAAAATGACAAAAATGACAAAAATGACAAAAATGACAAAAATGACAAAAATGACAAAAATGACAAAAATGACAAAAATGACAAAAATGACAAAAATTACAAATATGACAAATATGACAAAAATGACAAAAATGACAAAAATGACAAAAATGACAAAAATGACAAAAATGACAAAAATGACAAAAATGACAAAAATGACAAAAATGACAAAAATGACAAAAATGACAAAAATGACAAAAATGACAAAAATGACAAAAATGACAAAAATGACAAAAATGACAAAAATGACAAAAATGACAAAAATGACAAAAATGACAAAAATGACAAAAATGACAAAAATGACAAAAATGACAAAAATGACAAAAATGACAAAAATGACAAAAATGACAAAAATGACAAAAATGACAAAAATGACAAAAATGATAAAAATGACAAAAATGACAAAAATGACAAAAATGACAAAAATGACAAAAATGACAAAAATGGCAAAAATGGCAAAAATGACAAAAATGACAAAAATGACAAAAATGACAAAAATGACAAAAATGACAAAAATGACAAAAATGACAAAAATGACAAAAATGACAAAAATGACAAAAATGACAAAAATGACAAAAATGACAAAAATGACAAAAATGACAAAAATGACAAAAATGACAAAAATGACAAAAATGACAAAAATGACAAAAATGACAAAAATGACAAAAATGACAAAAATGACAAAAATGACAAAAATGACAAAAATGACAAAAATGACAAAAATGACAAAAATGACAAAAATGACAAAAATGACAAAAATGACAAAAATGACAAAAATGACAAAAATGACAAAAATGACAAAAATGACAAAAATGACAAAAATGACAAAAATGACAAAAATGACAAAAATGACAAAAATGACAAAAATGACAAAAATGACAAAAATGACAAAAATGACAAAAATGACAAAAATGACAAAAATGACAAAAATGACAAAAATGACAAAAATGACAAAAATGACAAAAATGACAAAAATGACAAAAATGACAAAAATGACAAAAATGACAAAAATGACAAAAATGACAAAAATGACAAAAATGACAAAAATGACAAAAATGACAAAAATGACAAAAATGACAAAAATGACAAAAATGACAAAAATGACAAAAATGACAAAAATGACAAAAATGACAAAAATGACAAAAATGACAAAAATGACAAAAATGACAAAAATGACAAAAATGACAAAAATGACAAAAATGACAAAAACGACAAAAATGACAAAAATGACAAAAATGACAAAATAGCAAAAATGACAAAAATGACAAAAATGACAAAAATGACAAAAATGACAAATATGACAAAAATGACAAAAATGACAAAAATGACAAAAATGACAAAAATGACAAAAATGACAAAAATTACAAAAAATGACAAAAATGACAAAAATGACAAATATGACAAAAATGACAAAAATGACAAAAATGACAAAAATTACAAATATGACAAAAATGACAAAAATGACAAAAATGACAAAAATGACAAAAATGACAAAAATGACAAAAATGACAAAAATGACAAAAATGACAAAAATGACAAAAATGACAAAAATGACAAAAATGACAAAAATGACAAAAATGACAAAAATGACAAAAATGACAAAAATGACAAAAATGACAAAAATGACAAAAATGACAAAAATGACAAAAATGACAAAAATGACAAAAATGACAAAAATGACAAAAATGACAAAAATGACAAAAATGACAAAAATGACAAAAATGACAAAAATGACAAAAATGACAAAAATGACAAAAATGACAAAAATGACAAAAATGACAAAAATGACAAAAATGACAAAAATGACAAAAATGACAAAAATGACAAAAATGACAAAAATGACAAAAATGACAAAAATGACAAAAATGACAAAAATGACAAAAATGACAAAAGTGACAAAAATGACAAAAATGACAAAAATGACAAAAATGACAAAAATGACAAAAATGACAAAAATGACAAAAATGACAAAAATGACAGAAATGACAAAAATGACAAAAATGACAAAAATGACAAAAATGACAAAAATGACAAAAATGACAAAAATGACAAAAATGACAAAAATGACAAAAATGACAAAAATGACAAAAATGACAAAAATGACAAAAATGACAAAAATGACAAAAATGACAAAAATGACAAAAATGACAAAAATGACAAAAATGACAAAAATGACAAAAATGACAAAAATGACAGAAATGACAAAAATGACAAAAATGACAGAAATGACAAATATGACAAAAATGACAGAAATGACAAATATGACAAAAATTACAAAAATTACAAAAATTACAAAAATTACAAAAATGACAAAAATGACAAAAATGACAAAAATAAAAAAAAATGACAAAATGACAAAAATGACAAAAATGACAAAAATGACAAAAATGACAAAAATGACAAAAATGACAAAAATGACAAAAATGACAAAAATGACAAAAATGACAAAAATGACAAAAATGACAAAAATGACAAAAATGACAAAAATGACAAAAATGACAAAAATGACAAAAATGACAAAAATGACAAAAATGACAAAAATGACAAAAATGACAAAAATGACAAAAATGACAAAAATGACAAAAATGACAAAAATGACAAAAATGACAAAAATGACAAAAATGACAAAAATGATAAAAATGACAAAAATGACAAAAATGACAAAAATGACAAAAATTACAAAAATTACAAAAATGACAAAAATGACAAAAATGACAAAAATGACAAAAATGACAAAAATGACAAAAATGACAAAAATGACAAAAATGACAAAAATTACAAAAATGACAAAAATGACAAAAATGACAAAAATGACAAAAATGACAAAAATGACACAAATGACAAAAATGCGGAAATGCCAATATTGACAAAATTCACAAAATTGACAAAATTGACAAATTTAACAAAATTGTTAAATTTGACAAAATTGACAAAAATGACAATAATGACAAAAATAACAAAAATGACCAAATTCACAAAATTGAGAAAATTAACAAAATTGAGAAAATTAACAAAATTGACATAATTGACAAAATTGACAAAAATTACAAAACTTACAATATTGACAAAATTTCCAAAGTTAACGAAATTGACCAGATTGACAAAATTGACAAAATTGACAAAATTGACAAAATTGACAAAATTGACAAAATTGACAAAATTGACAAAATTGACAAAATTGACATAATTGACAAAATTGACAAAATTGACAAAATTGACAAAATTGACAAAATTGACATAACTTACAAAATTTACAAAATTTACAAAATTGACAAAATTTACGAAATTTATAAAATTTACAAAATTTACAAAATTTTCCAAATTTACAAAATTTGCAAAATTTACAAAATTTATAAAATTTACAAAATTTCAAATATCTACAAAATTTACGAAATTTAAAAAATTTACAAAATTTACAAAATTTACAAATTTCACAAAATTACAAAGTATATAAAATTTACAATATTGACAAAATTTACAAAATTGACAAAATTGACTAAATTGGCAAAATTGAAAAAATACAAAATTTACAAAATTTACAAAATTTACAAATTTACAAATTTACAAATTTACAATTTTACAAATTTACAAATTTACAAAATTTACAAAATCTACAAAATTTACAAAGTTTACTGAGTTTACATTTTTTTTTATCTCAGAAAAAGGATGACTTCTGTATTTTTTAAGAAAATCTTATAAAATCGTTTTATAATTGATAGTGTTTGAATGATTTGTGATGACATAACGCATTAAAAACATCCACTGCAAAAATTTTGGTTACGTTTTGACTAAATTTCACTTTTTTCTATCAAGTATGTTTCTACTGTATTGCATACACTTAGGGCTAAAAAACAGTATAAAAGTTTTGGTTGAATTTTGGTTGAAGTCATGAAAAATGTTTGAATGGATGAAATTTTGATGTTAACAAAGGCGTTTTGCAAAACAATCATTTTCCAGCAGATGGAAATGAGATTTTATTGCTTTTTTCCCCAGGCAGGTAACTGAATTATAAAAAAATATATTTTAAAAAAATTTGGGGATTATTCGAAAAATCTTTTTTTACCGACAGTGTTGGTATAGGATTATATTAATCAATTTAGAGTTTTTATGCGATATAACTAATCTAATGCGTTTGACTGGATAAAGTTTTTCATGGAAACGAAAAATATTAAAATTTGTATATTTATTGCCAGATTTTTTTTTTTAAATGTTCTATAAAAAAAATCTAAAACGCTAAGAAACGAGTTTAAGATGTGAGAAACTATGTCATCATCATTTTATTATAATTAAATACTCGATTGCATTATATTCAAATAAAAATTTTAAAACTGCTTAGCTATACAAATGTTGCAACTACAGTTTGAGCCAAAGTTGTCTGGAAGCTGTCAAAGTTTTCCGAAGCAAGATTGTCCGGGAAAGCTCCTAGCAATGGGAAATACGTATTTCCGAAATACACTGTAGCACTTTAGGTCAGAGAACCCGAGCCAAACCGAAGAGAAAGCTGCCAATTTTAATTAGAAACAAGATTAAAAAGTTTTCCGTACTCTTTTTGGGTCACTTTTTGCCTGCATCGAAAGGTGGTGAACCTAAAGGTTATAGTTCCGGGCGTCCATCGGCAGAACTGAATCGGTAGAAACAGACAGACTTGGTTGGTGGTGGTCCCATAAAATTGGTCCATTATAAAAGAACAACGTCCTCTCGTTGTCGTCGTCGACGTCGTTGTGGGCGTCGTCGTTGTTGTTTGCCGAGATGTGGCGTTCGGCGAGCGATATTGCTGGGGGGCGTCAAATTTAATTCAATTTGAAATTTTAATACCGGGTAGGAAAATTCGTCTCACACACACACACCTCAATACCGGCTCTGTCATCCGGCCAGGTGTCATACCAAGGAAATCGGTACAGCTGAGGTCTTCTGGTTCTGGTCCAGGTCCAGGCTACCCTAATAGTATGTCCGATGTGCTTTTCGGAAAAGCTCGTTATTAAAATTTTCTGAAACGGTTGAGTTCAACCTTTCACTCTTCATTAGGAATCGGCTTATAAGTTTTTTTTTTCACCAGCCTAGCTCTGGTCCTAAGTAATGTAAGGTGAAGGAATTAAAAGGGACATTTGCAAAGGTCGCCCAAATGATGGCCGGGTTTTGAAAGCTGCTGCATGTTGTGTCCATCATTCTGTCGACAACTAATGGGAAAATTGACGTCTTTCTTGCGCTTTCTAGGTATGTAGGTGCTTGAAGTAATCAATCATTTAAGAATGATATGCTTTGAGTCTGCTTTAAGTCAGTACTCATAGTTTGTTCGATGAGATTGCTATCGTTAATATTTACTAGAGGAGATCTAAATTGAAAACTTAAAAGTTTTACAAAAAAGCTAATAGTTCGTCCGGGGAAAATTGGGAAAACGTCTATCATTTAGGGGTCCCATCCGTTCTCGAAAATAATGGCTGTTCCAGATCGTTGAATCGGTACGGGCCTCCAGGAAAAACGGAAAACGGCTGCTGTTGCTGTAAGATCCATCGACTCGCTCGCTAGCTCGCTGATTTGCTAATTCCAAACGACCGGAATCGACGAATGATGGTGGGCCAGCTGTTAAACATCACAAATGTGTGCCACCATCATCAATCCAAACTCATCTTCCGGTAGATTTGCGCTGATGCTGGCCGATTTCAATTCACGCGCGTACCAGACCGGCTTTTACTCTAACCAAACCAGAGACCAGACCCAGGAGCAGCTACTCAGAGAAAAGGAGTCTGCCGCGCCAAGGTCCGATTCGATTCGCCGATTGTTGTGTGAGGATGAGGATAGGTTTATGTTTCGAGAAATGCGTGATGGAGCGCGAAAATGCTACGCTTCACTTCCGGGAAAATGAGTTGGCATCCGTCCGGTTCGGGTGATTTGATGGACATTGTTCCCGGTGATGATGGTGGCAGGTTTTGATGCTTTTCCGGATCTCTGGGTGTGTCATTATTTCTGATGAGTCGACAAAGCTGAAGCCGGCAGATTTGACAGTTCGCTGCAAAATTGGAATGCAATGTTGCATTTCTAAACGGATTGAAACTTCTCAGTAGCCACAAATCATTTGAAACTCATTCCATCCAACACAAAGTCTAGAATTTTCGTAAAAACAATTTCCCTGACGAACGACTTAACGCATCTAGGCGGGGGTGGAAATGTGTTCTGCGGTACCGAGACCATATTGATGATCATCAAAATACATCTCCACACATGGACACGAATCGGAAAAGATGATCCACCTACCGTAAAAGGTCAACAGCACCCGGTTCCATTTTCGGTGGCATTGCCGTAAGTAATAAATATGGATGGTTGGGATACAGTCGAGTCAGCAGCAGCCGTGCCATCAATGGTCGACGGAAACAACGCCAGACAATATTCCAGATTGTACGAGGGTACGTATTATGACAAATTAGGTGACCTTCCAGGGAATCGGAGTTAAGATGATGATAAAACTAGGTAGGTATAAGATAGCATGAAATTTGCCACAGGCGAGCGTTGTTATTGCAGATATTTAACAAATGATGGGTCAACGGGTTGGGGTGTGGTATTATTGGTCATATTTTGCCGATATTTGCTGCAATGCGAAGAGTAATTTTGCAGATTTTCCGTCATCGCATCCTTGCTTTGCCAAAAAAAAAGACAAACATACGATAATAGAAAATGGGCGAAGTAAAGCCATTACATACAAGAATAAGAACAGATATGAAGACGAGTAGGCGTTGGCTTGTACAGGGTGGCAACGTGAAAGTGATATACTTTGTTTATTTCACTAAACTCAAACCAGTGTTTCTTTCTCTTCGGGATCGATTTCAATATCATCTACAAGAAGTAAAATTACAAACTAAGTGAGTACTTGAGTTCAAAATTTTCACCTAGGTGTTTGATAACGACCCGTAGGCGACACCTTTCGCCGATCCGTGACCCGAAATTTCATACCCGAAATAAATTGGTCGTCTCTCTAAACCCCCATGTGCATAGTTTCATCTAAATCCCATACATAATTACGAACGACAATATAACGAAAACAATGAAACATCAATATGGACGATCCTTTTCCAACCCCGAATTCTTGAAATTTTAGCTCGACCCTTAAAACTCGCGAATACAAAATTACATTTACATCCAATACATTATTCCGATAATCTTATATATAAAAATGAAGGCATTTTCTTTGTAACAACATCACGTATGAATGGTCGGTCGGAATGAAGTGAAATTTGGTATCCGAGGGTTTTTTGAGTCAAAGATGGTTTGTATAATAGTTTCAAGAATCTCACTTTTTATGGAAGGTGGTCCCAATACAAATTCAACTTTATTTGTTACAATTTCCATAAGAATCTATTCGCGAGCACGATGCAGTTAAGGACGTGTAGATGAAATTAAACATTTATTACGATTTATACTTTAGAAGGTAAAACGAAGTTTACCGGGTCAGCTAGTATCGCATAAACAGTGAAAAGTTAATATGGACGACCCCTTTGGCCAACCCCTGACCCAAAATTTGAAACCAGACACCAAATTCCCATCCCAATCCCATACATAAAACTCCAATGCATAAATTTTTATCTCAATCACACGTTTAATAAAGTTCAAAATTATCACTGAACAAACGAATCAATTACTGAACAAGTTTTCAATGATAACTAATTTTGCTTGTAGACGGCAGTACGGGGTAGGAAAATTATTGTTTGTTTTTTCGCATTTTTATTAAAAAACGTAAACGAAATAGATTTGGATCAAGTTGAGTGTAAAGACGTCATATACTACCCCCATAACAAAGCACGACTGTCTCCTCATTAATTTTTATCTTTTTTTTTTTAACAAAACGTAAACAATGTCAACATTTCGACTTCCGTGCCCACTTCTCCACCACGCTTACTTTGTGTAGCGCTGGTAAAAAAGAAAGTTTTTCTGATAGAAAAAAAAACAGTTAATATTCCAAAAAAATGATGGGCAAAATAAAGTTTCTGTTGCCACAGTAGGCATCGACTTATGCTACCGTGGATACCAAATCAACAAGTTAAAATTACTCATTCTTCGTCAGGCCCACGTGCTAGTAACACGCTACTCAATTGTTCTATTAAAAGTAATAAATTAGTAATCAGTTGTCTACAAATCCAAGTATTGTTTCAATATACAAAGAAATACTTCATTGGCGACGACGAGTAATCACCCACGCAATCAAGATGGCAACAACTCAAGAAGTTTTCCAGACTATCATGCGGCAGAATCAGCAGATGGCGGAGCAGAACGCTAGGCTCATGCAGATACTGGAGCGAATCGGCATTCAAGAAGGTTCAGTTCTCCCAAGTCCAGCAGCCCGGAATTCATAATTGAATCTCTGGCCTCCAACATCCGTAAATTCATCTACGATCCGGAAAACGGTCTTGTCTTCGACCGTTGGTACCGGAAGTATGAAGATCTTTTCCTACGAGACGGCGCTAAATTGGACGATGCAGTAAAAGTTCGCCTTCTTCTTCGAAGCCTCAGCGTAAACGTCCATGAGAAGTACGTCAATTTCGTCCTTCCAAAGCACCCCCGTGAGTTTTCCTTCGAAGAAACTGTCATCAAACTCAAGGAACTCTTCAGTACCCGGATTTCGCTCTTCAGTAAACGCTACAAGTGCTTTCAACTGCGGAAAAACGAATCATGGGCTCTAGCACTGCTGTGCTATGACTTCGAGATCCAGTATGTGTCCACATCTCAGTTTGGCTACGCAGACGTCCTTTCCCGCCTAATCGACAAACACTCAAAACCAGACGAAGAGTTTGTCATTGCATCGGTCCAGCTGGAAGAAGATGTGGAGATCCCGCTTCAAGAAGCCATCAGTTCGGTTCCCATCACATTCAAAATGGTAACCAACGCAACACTCAAGTGCCCCGTTCTTCAGCAAGTCAGTCAATTTATCGAAAACGTTTGGCCATCAAACATCTCCGAAATTGTTAACCCAGCAGTGAAGCCATTTTTCCCCCATCGTGATGCTCTCTCAATCATCAAGAACTGCATCATGATGTCGAATCGGTTAGTCATCCCAGAATTCTACCATCAACGGATTCTGAAATAACTTCACCGAGGTCATCCGGGAATGGAACGGATGAAAGCCCTAGCCCGAAGTCACGTTCACTGGCCGAAAATGGACGACGACATCTCAACGTTTGTGAGGAAATGTGAAATGTGTGCTGTTCATGCCAAATCTCATCCGAAGACTCCTCCTCAACCGTGGCCAGCAACACATTCTTCTTGGGAGATCTGCACAATCAAATCAGCAACATCATCGGCAGTCATCGAGTTCCTGGATGAATTGTTCGCTCGTTTTGGGATTCCATCAACAATTGTTTCCGACAATGGCACCCAATTCATTTCGAAACAATTCAAAAATTTCTGCGGGAAGAACGGTATTCAACATCTGCGGATTTCGCCTTATCATCCACAATCAAACGGTCAGGCTGAAAGGTTCGTGGATTCCCTCAAGAGGTCTTTGATGAAAATCAACGACTGGCAAAACATCCACGAATCCCTTCAAACGTTCCTGCAAGTATACCGATCAACTCCAAGTCGTGTCCTGAATGGTTCCACTCCAGCTGAGCTCATGATTGGCAGAAAAATCAGAACTATTCTGAATCTTCTGGATCATGACCAACCGACACATCCGAAAGCAGATCAGGGACCACGACCACACAAACTAACAACTGTTGTTGCGGTGTATGCCAAACTATACCGCAACAATTCGTCTTGGAAGTGGGTTCCTGGAAAGATTGAAGTGATTGGCAAAGTTAACTTCAACATCCTATTGGAAGAGCATCATGGCAGGCGGAAGCTGATACGTTCACACGTCGACCAGGTCAAGCTTCGGTATCCGGGTGATGCAAGTACTTCGGAGAGGCAGCCTACACCATTGAACATATTGGTCGATATGTTTGGACTTCAAGCCCGGTCAAGCCAACCATCTTCAACATCAAATGTTCCAGAACCTGAAGAAGATGATCCACAACCACCAGTTGGAGAATCAACTTTGGTCGATGTCGATGTTAGCATGGAAGACCAAAACGATTCTTTTGTTTCCCTCGAAGATGAACCAACACCTAGACGTCCCCAGAGAAACATAAGGCTGCCTGAGAGATTGAACTCTTACCTGGTGTCCTGGAAATAAGGAGGGAGATATGTTACCACAGTAGGCATCGACTTATGCTACCCTGGACACCAAATCAACAAGTGAAAATTATTCATTCTTCGCCAGGCCCACGTGCTAGTAACACGCTACTCAATTGTTCTATTAAAAGTAATAAATTAGTAATTAGTTGTCTACAAATTCAAGTATTGTTTCAACATATAAAGAAATACTTCAGTTTCCAACTCAAAAATCAATATAATTTCGATTGCCCCGATTAGCCCTTCGAATTTGTTTGTTTTGTGTATTTTGACGTTTCATAAACAACTTGGCTTGGCTCTGGAGTATTCAAACAGGTGTCTACATTTGAATAAGTTGTAAAATATGGAGAACGCAAAAATTTCTGGTTCCATTCCGTTGTCCATCCGCAAACTTGTTCGTTGTTCGTGATGTCAATAACGGTCAAACGGACCGAGAAGTGGCCAAGCTCTACGAAATCATCAAGACAGCGGTATCAAAATCATGAAGAAGTAAAAAACGTTCGGATCGGTGGTGGATCGCCCGGAAAAGGACTGAAGCCCAAGACAGATGCCAGAACGGTCAAGAAAATCATTTTTGAGGCGAAGAAAAATCCAAAAATTACGATCCGGCAGATACAGGAAGAGCTCCAACTTTCGGTATCGCGTCGTACTATCCGTCGCCGCATCTATGCGAAGGAGTACCATAGCGAGATCATAGTGAAAAGGCTTTTCATCATCCAGGTGAACAAGGCTAAGCGGCTCAAGTTCGCCAAGGAACACGCCAATAAACCGCTCAAATACTGGAAAACAGTGTTGTGGACCGACGAATCCAAATTCGAGCTATTCAACCGGAAGAAGCGGGATCGTGTGTGGCGCAAGTCGGGTGAGGAGCTCCAAGACTGCAAAATCCAAGGAACAGTCAAGCACGGAGGAGGTAACGTGATGGTGTGGGGGTGCTTTTCTTGGGGTGGGGTGGGTAGTTTGATAAAAATTGACGGAATCATGAGTTATATTGCAATATCCTGCGGGAAAACCTCGAGGTATCCCTTATCAAGACGGGCCTCAAAGAGCGCTTCATTTTCCAGCAGGATAACGATCCGAAGCATACGGCCAAGCTGACGAAGTCATTTTTCCGTTCGTGCCGCATCAAACCCCTTGAATAGCCCCCACAAAGTCCTGATCTGAACCCCATCGAAAATCTGTGGGCCGTCTTCGATGCTCGGATTGATAAGACTGGTGTGACAAATAAAAATACTTATTTTGATGCCCTGGAGCGTGCGCAACCTTGTTGAAAGTATGCCAAAGCGCTTGCAGAAGGTGTTGAAGGCTAAAGGAGGCCATACCTATTATTGAATCGTTCTTGTTTGCCTTCAGTTTGATTTATTTGAAGCTGTACTGATCTGAACACTTTATTTTGCCCCTGTTTTATTTGGAATATTAACTGTTTTGTTTTTTCTATCAGAAAAAATTTCTTTTTAAACAGTGCAACATTAACAAAACTTGAAAATAAAATGATAAATAATATTTTAAAAATAATTACGATGTGTTTTTGTTGAATTTTAACCAGAAAAATAAAAAAAAATGGAAAAAAAATAATTTGGATACATTATTCTGTCCCTCACTGCAAACGCCCTGGGCTAGCCTATCGCAACCTGTATACATATCTCAGGTGGCGATGGAAATCCCGGGCTAAGTGTTAGTAAAATTTTTGTTTGTAAACATTGTAACCATGACAATTCGTGACGTCAGTTGCATTTTCAATCAAACAACCATCATCGCTGTACCAGCGAAAACTAGAGAAAAAAATCATTGCCAACTGCTGTTTACGATTCTCGCCTAGGATACATAAACATCCTGGCAAGAGACGTAGGCTTTGTTTACCTTTTTACTTTTTTAATAACGTGTTCTGGAATAGTGTGCGTGTTTGTTCGTCACCTTTCTTTGTACCTCATTGATCCGAGATGGCGAAAACAGTGAAACTTCATCGTTCAGAACGTGCGCGTTCAAACAATTCTAGCGTAACATTTAAAAAGGGCGAAACTAGCAGTTAGCTCGAAACAAGAAAAACGCGTTTGAAAATTCGGAACACCTATTCAAATCCTATTTATAAAATCGACCACTTTTTATTCAACAAATTCAAAAAATGTGCATTATATTCACTTATTGTTTGATGGTTATCAAGAACTTTAACTTTTTTCACGCAATTACAGAGATTATCGAGTTTCGCCCTATTATTGTTTTTGATTTTAGTTACGCCTGCAAGTTTCGCCCAATTGATCGGCCGTTTTTGTTTTGGTTTTGAAGTTACGCCCATTCACCCAACACGCCAAAACTAATTAGGCCGTTTTGTCACACACGGTCAACTCAGTTACGCCTTTTGGCTCTACACGAATAGAAAAATTCACTCCATTTTGAAAAGACGTAACTTCACGTTCCAACGAAAATTCATCAACAGGAAGTTTCGCCCAATTGAATTTTATCAATTTTTTTAAAGTTTTAAGTAATTTTAAGGTGAAACCGCGTTTGATAGGTAAAGTGCAACTGCGTGCATTCGGAATGACTGTTAACTCGATTTGTTTACATTTAGCAGTTTCGTCCTTTTGAAATGTTACGCTAGAATTATAGTCTGCTTTTTCATAAACGACACGTCCGTTACGGCATGTACAACGTCTTGGAATTCTTAGACTACAACCTCGTAACCGGCCCAACAGTTGAGGTATCTAACGAACATGGACAAACGTGTCTGGAAGCCACAAACCAGTGCTCGGCACAAAAACGCTAATCCGCTAATCGCTATAGTTAGTCCGATTACTTGTTGTTAGCGGTTTAATTTTGCGCTAAATTTTGATTGAGCTAGCGAATTAAAAAGTTACGCTATTTTTTGGTTCCGCTAAATGAAAAACGCTAACTTCCATTTACTTGTTTCAAATTCACAAATTATTACTGATGGAAGTAGACTTTTTGTCATTTGACAAGTAAAAGAGACATCGGACATCATTCTTACACCAATATGCGTTCCAAGTGAAAATGGACACTTCGAATGGTCTCAGGGCAGAAGTGGCTCATACAGATCAACATTCTCAGACAAACAATTCAATAAATATTGTTAAACAGTATTAAACTTGTTGAAACTTACGGTTTTCCTTGGTAGCAGCAAGCAGCAACTTCTGCTGCCACGAGCAGAACCAAAACAGTTTGTTTTGGTTCCGCATGCTTTGAGTCAATTCGCAATTGAAACAATAGCGGTGATGATTGATGATGACAGCTGATGATGGTAAACACGGTATAAATGTTTACATCATCACACGGTTAAGCGAGACAACACAAATTGGGTTCGTGGTAACTCACCAGTGTTGCCAGATATTCTGAGTGGTTAGCTCAGAATATCACACGAAAATGAGAAAACTAATAAGTGAGGATATCACTTCAGTGAATATTGTAAATAGCTATCGCTTATGTTATAAGTAGTTCTTTAAGGACTTGACGAACAAAATGAATAAAGATTAACTCTATTCCACCACTGAAACCTGAGTTTTTCAACAGGTTATGGGCCCAGATACGTCTGGATTTTTGGAAATACGAGTTAGTGAGAGGGGTACTCTCAAGTTTACCAGACTTGCGGTTAGCAAGTGCTTCAGCAGCCAGCGCAGAAGGACCAGCCAGGTCGAGGAGCCAGCCACCAGCCAGAGGACCACCCAAGAGGGCCAGCCAGCTGATGTTGGACCAACCAGCGCCGAGACGAGCCAACCTAGGGTCCCCGAGCCAGCGGAGATGGACCAGCCAGGGCAGAGGCCAGGCAGCCAAGAGTCCAGGAGGTATCGCCAGAGCCCGGGGAGGTTCGCGGATTGAGAGGGTTACTCTCGATGCCGTCACGAGCCACGTTGCGGTTAGCAAGCGTGAGCTCACGACCGACGGCCGGGAGGAGTCCCAGGATCCGCAACCGAGATGGTACAGCGCGAAGGTCGGTATATCCACCCCGGAAACATTGGGTGGAGCTGACAGCCGAGAGGGTTACTCTCGTGCTGTGGTTGTGCGCTGTGGTCAGCAGTTATGAGCTGATCCAATCGCAGAAAACCACCAGCGCAGCTGATCGTCAGCGCAGAGGCCACGAGATGCTTCAGGTCAGCCAGAAGGTGCCACTGAAGTTCGAGGCCGGGAAGTCGGGTTCCGAGAGGGTAACTCTCGATGCCGACACGAACCGCGCTGCGGTTAGCAGCATGGTTTCATTTCCGACGGCAAGGAGGAGTTTCAGGATCCGCAATTGGGCTGCGCAGGGGAGGAAAGGTCCAGCTGCAGCAACACGCCGGATTAATTGGGTGGTGCTAATAGCCGAGAGGGTTACTCTCGTGCTCTTGTTGTGCGCTGTGGTCAGAAGTTTTGAACTGATCCAAGCGCAGAGGATCACCAGCGTAGAGAATCGGCAGTGCAGAGGCCAGGAGATACTCCAGGTCAGCCAGAAGGTGCCAATGGAGTTCGAGGCATGGAAGTCGGGTTCCGAGAGGGTTACTCTCGATGCCGACACAAACCGCGCTGCGGTAAGCAGCGTGAGTTTATTTCCGACGGCCGGGAGGAGGACTCTCGGGATCTGTAACCAGGATTGGTCAGGTCCGAATGCTCCAGATGGAGGATTAGCCCGTATCGGAGATTGGAAGAAGCTGTTTGCCGAGAGGGTTACTCTCGTGATATGGAGCTACGCTGCGATCAGTACGCGTGAGCTTATCCAAGCTTACAGAAGGATTTTTCTGTGGCTTTGGCGGAGATGTTTTGGGCGACGGTTAGTTGCCAAATACTTCAGCACTATATTCGATCCAGATGGGTCGCATGTAGCTGAACGTTGCCCTCCGGTTTTAAGGAGCGCTCGAAGCGTTAAAGCAACGGAGCGGAAAGCCATGAAGCTGCAAGTCGAGACGATTATTCTCGTGCTTAGTAGCTGCGCTGCGGTTAGTATGCGCAAGCTTGTTTCCGGCGGATGGTTAATGTTTCGGGTGCTTCGAAGGAGATGGTTTCAGCGACGGTTAGTCGCTAGCGAAGTCAACCAGTTCTTTCTGCGGATTCCTGCCGAGAGTGCAGATTCGCGAAGTCATCGCGAAATGAAGGCTTTGAGAGGGAACGCGAAGAAAACGGCAAGAGGTTGTTTATCTGGGGTTACCAGAAAACAACGTTCGAGAAAGCAATATGCTTTTCGTTCGCGTGCTGGGGTTATCAGCCACCGGAATCAACGAATCATCGGTTCCGGTGCCAGTCAGCATATGGCGCGAGACGAGAGCGACTACGAGAGTAGCGATGGCGAAGATGGCGATGATGATCAAGATTCCGTCAATCCCGAATCGGCCCAGAGACGCAGTCAGCGAAGAGGAGAAGCTAATCAACGCTACGTGGCTAACGTAGCAGCTGATGATGAGGAAGAGCAACTTCGAATCGTCAGTAAGCTCGAGGGCCAAAGGGACTTTTTTTCCGGAAGATCACCGCAGCCATGAAAGGAACAAGATTCAGGCTGAACGAAGTGAGGTTATCACTGAGGAGCCGTTCAACGATTTGATCGGTTGTTTGCAGTTTTCGAAGCCGAAAATCAGAGCTGCGGTTAGCGTACTAACAACTATCAAGCAGCCCTGAATGAGAGCGAGATTTGGGAAGCGGTTAGCTTAACCCATGTTACAGGAAACCCATTCTGTTTCTCGTACAAATGGGTCTTCACAGCTATCGAAAATCCCTGGAGAAGTACGCGTCATGGAGGCGGTTGGCTTACCCTAGGTCACAGGTTTCGTGACATGATCGTTCACTGGACGAAGATGAACGATGGTGAGGTTATCACCGAAAAGCCGTTCAAAGAGTTAATCGGTGGTTCGCAGTATCTGGCGATATCATCGAGACCAGTTATTTGTGCAGCGGTTAGCGCACTATGCCAATACCAGGCCAGTCTGGCCACTAACGAGGCCTGCAGCGTATTCTGCGATACCATCGACGTATGACCGTTATGGCGTTGGTATACCGCAGAAACGCGAACACGGACCCACTTACGGGAAATCTAATTTCGTGGTCAACGAAACGACAGCAGACGGTCAGTCTGGCATCGACCGAAGCTGAGATAGGAGCCCTTTGCCATGCGGTCAAGGAAGGTTTGTGGTTAACGAACTTCCTTGGTGAATTGGGTGTGGTTAGCACTCCTTTCAAGTTAATGGAGGACAACATCCCTTGCATCCAGTATCTGGAAGAGGCGCGGACTCATCAGCGGATGAAGCATCTGGACGTGAAGTATGCTTTCATCAGAGACATCATAAGAAGCGGTCAGCTATCTTTGCGACACATCTCTACTGAGGATCAGCCAGCTGATGCGTTCACGAAGGCGTTACCAAGGGCGAGGCACATGAAGCTGTTCAGCATTCTCAATCTGCGAATTGAGGGGAGGTGTTGAAACTTACGGTTTTCCTTGGTAGCAGCAAGCAGCAACTTCTGCTGCCACGAGCAGAACCAAAACAGTTTGTTTTGGTTCCGCATGCTTTGAGTCAATTCGCAATTGAAACAATAGCGGTGATGATTGATGATGACAGCTGATGATGGTAAACACGGTTTAAATGTTTACATCATCACACGGTTAAGCGAGACAACACAAATTGGGTTCGTGGTAACTCACCAGTGTTGCCAGATATTCTGAGTGGTTAGCTCAGAATATCACACGAAAATGAGAAAACTAATAAGTGAGGATATCACTTCAGTGAATATTGTAAATAGCTATCTCTTATGTTATAAGTAGTTCTTTAAGGACTTGACGAACAAAATGAATAAAGATTAACTCTATTCCACCACTGAAACCTGCGTTTTTCAACAAAACTATTTTAATCATAATTTATATAATTCAAAGCTAGAAGGTCAATTTTTAGATACTGTTTTTTGCTTGCAAAAGTACAGTAAACGGCCTACTTGATCAATATTTTACATGACTTTGGCATGATCGTCCACATGCGGTGATTTGTTGAAATGAGCTTTTTAGGTTAATCGATGGAATTTCAAAAGCTTTTCCAAATTTCTAAGTTTTTTTAGATCTCAGATTACTATCTCACACGGCAAGTCTCGAATAATAAATACTGGAAAAATCCGCTTTTTACAACTTTTTTAAGTGGATGAGATATTTACATTTCACAAAGCAGTTTTTACAAGTATTTCAAACCAGGTAAAATAAAAATAAGATAATATAAATAAGAATAAGATCACTATAGAATGAATTGACATATTTATTTCATTTAGTTTTTTAGATACACGTTTGGCAATGCTCCTATCATGAAAATTTTGCATTACTATTTTGAAAGTTTGAAAAAAAGTGAAACCTGGTTAAAGATTTTTAAACAGACTGGGCACAAAAAATAATCTGCACTATGTTTGTAAAGTATTTGAGCATAATCCATAATCCATAATCCATGCTGTTGCCATCCTGTTTACGTTATTGTTTATCAACAGTTAGCTATTAGCGCTTTAAGCTTGAAGCGATACATTTTTTCGCTCATTTAGCGGTTTTAATTAGCGATCGTTAAATTTGAATAAGTTAGCGGTTTAATTAGGGCTGCTAATTTTTCAATTAGCGATGCCGAACACTGCCACAAACACAAAAAGTCCTTATTTAATGCATACTTTATTCCAACCAGAACTGCAGATTTTGTCAAGCAACACTTTCGGTTAAGATACATTCGTAACGATGTTGCAAAATTGTAGAGAAATGCACAGATCGTTCACTGTTAGAGCAAGTTCACTGGTATTGGGACAAAGTGGTAGAAATTTTGACACTTACGGCACATTTTGAAAATTTTCCCATGCAAAAACATTTTCAAGATCTGTGGACTTCTAGTTTTTTAACAACACGTGTTGTATTTTCGCATGCTGTGATGCAAAAATAGCAATATTTCTATCATATACGGCTGAAATAGAAACAGTGTTGTAAAAAAATACAACGCCCCAAGATCTTGAAAACATTTTTGCATGGTAAAATTTTCAAAATGTCAAAATTTCTACCACTTTTTCCCAACACCAGTGAACTTGCTCTTACAAACTAGAAATTAGAGGAAGCCCTGTTGCTTCGACTTGAAGAAAACAAAACTAAAACAAAATTGTAGTTGACTCGTGATCTTTCTTCCAAATGAAGCCGTTTCAAACCGATAGCGTTATATGTAGGATATATTGTTTTAGTAAATCATTCATAACTCGAACGCAAATACTTCACGTAGAGTGGAAACGGTCGACTTAACCAGTAAGAATCTATACATATCAATTAGGTCCATTGATGATGGGCAAAAATAAATCAAATGGTCACCGGCCAGCAATGAGTCTGGTTCTGTTGATTCTCCAAATCCAGCCGGTCACCTCGCCGCCTGCACCCTCTCACACCGCCCAGAAAGTTCACCATGCCTTCACCACCGTTCATATGCAAATAATGTGTAAGCAAACGAGACTTGACTGAATGGCATCAACGGCAAATGATGTGGAAACTCGCACAACAACTTCTCGGATTGATGAGTCAGTTTCGCCGGCTGGCTGCGAGTGTACGTAGTTGGGTACTTAGCGCGGATTTTGTGGTCTGTTAATTACCATCCTGTGCTAGGTTGTGTCGAGCGAGAGAACTTTTAGTTCGGGAAGTTTTCGAAGCTAGGTAGATGCCTGGAATTATTGGCAAAGCTGAGTTGTTGAGATAACAATTGATTTAGCCCGAACGTTTATAATGAAAAGGTGTATAGAAATAAAATTTAATTTAAAAATTCTACACATCTTGCTGATTTCCGGTGATTCAGCAGCTATTCTTAATATGGTTTTGATTTGTGGATTTTATTGATGCTCGCTTGAGTTCGACTGCGAAATGAATGGACGGTTTGGCACTTTGTTTGTTTTTTTTCAAGTCGATTATCGTTTGTGAAACTTCATCCAGAAGATTTTTTTTAAATAGGTCAAGTCCTACATAAGTGTACGAGCGAAATATCTCCATTCAGTGGCAGCACTTGACGGAAGTTAGAGCGTGCAATCTCAGCAGTATTCAGAACTATGAATGAGACTATAAGTGGTGATGTGTTTGACGCTTTTCCCATGCACGTGCTTTGATTACCGATTCCACTTTTCTCATTAAGAGATGGAGAACAGAAATTCTTTGCGACTAGATGGTCGATAATTTGATCTGTTTTTTTTTTTTCATCAAATGCTACGAACTTAATGACTTTTTCTTCCACTCTGAAGAAGAGATTACAAAATCCCATGTTCGAACATGAAACGAACTTTAAAATTATGAAAAATCAACTCAATTTTCATTACATTTGTGTTGGTGACCTCACCTTTCATGAATTACTAGGAAACGGGAATCATACCTTAAAAATATGAAAGAACAAATACAGAAAGTCGTATTTGTGATTCAATGAACTGGGAAACGGTACAAGTTGAACTTAGTCTTAACTTCGTTCTCCCAGTTGGGCGGAGTAATTATCAATATTTCATTGGTTCGCCACTTGCGTAAAACAGAGTCAAACATTTCCAGAAACATCCAAGTATGAAATTCGCAGGCCCGAGATCTCCGCAGGCGGCTGCGGCACCATTAATGGCGCTAACCTTGACAAATGCTCATCTATCAACACCCACTACTACGAACTGCCACCGACCGCATATATACGGAATGGTCAAATCCCAGCACAATGTCGTCATGAGGAATGGTCAAAGTAAAATTAATGGAGAATTTACACCCAACTTTGGTTTTATTGCCCCAGCAGCAGCAGCAGCAACAGCGATGACAGGCGGCAATGCTGAATTATTACAACCCAAAGCAGCAACAACGAACGCAACGCAACGCAACGCAACGGAAGGGGTGCACAGCACAGGCAGATGACGTGAAAGGAAACACCACGCTGCTGCTGCTGCTGATCTTGACGAATAGTTGCCATAAAAACTGGTGCAAGTATTATCGCTTACGACTTGACACGAGACGCTGCTGCCTTTAGGATACTCAGTAGTGGCGCCTTCCAGGTGGCGACACCATCTCTAAACCTCTCGCTCGTCGTCGACCTACCTATAACTAGAACCAGATTTATGAACTTGCTGGTGTAAGCTTTCGCCGCCGGGAAGTTTCTCGAGGAAAATTATTCTTCTCGAATCCACGTTTTAAATCAACTTTATTTCGCTACGCGGAAGCGGAACAACTCCTGCTTTTGTAAATGTTAAAACACGTTGCCGGAGCGAAGAAAAAACGATACCATCATCATCACCATCATCGGGGGCCTTCTGCCTGGCACAGGTCTAGATTAGTTTAGTTTGAGAAAAAGTGAGGTCCGAGATCTGCCGGGCGAAAAACGTGATTTACGCTGGTATGGTTTTCCTGTCAGTTTTATTACTTTCCGTATTGCTGCTCTGCTACGTCCCGGTTATGATGGATGAAATTTTAAAACACAATAGCTCTGTAATGGAAATGGTGACAGACTTTGTTGTGATACCGGTTAAAAGGAGGTACTAGCATAAGAATTTTGAGATAAGAATGTTCATGGGCTGTGCGATGCAAGTATGCAAGGATGCATGAGATCTGCAATCGAAAATTCTATAGGTATGTTGAGATGAGATTATTTTCATTAATTATTCACAATATGAATATGTTGTGAATAATGAATTACTTCTATAAGTTTTTAAACAACATTACAACTTAAAAATTCCCGAAAAATCAAAAAGGAAATTTCTAAAACTATCTACGCACGCGAGGCGGTGTTTTATAATCTACCTCAAAGTTTAAAATTATAGCATTATCTTCTTAACACTTTTGCCTTTGGACTCCATGAGCCTTGAAATGACGGTTCCGAATTAAACCCGACAAGCAAACTCCTCACATCGTCTAGAAGACCAAATTCCGCAATCTTCGGGTCCATCATTGCATGCATGCTGTCAGTGTCAGTAACTGGAAAACCATCGGTTTCACCGAACACATCCGAAACGTTTAGCACCTCTTCATTGATGTAGATAGTATTTTCTCCGGGCTTGTTATTTTTTCGTAAAATGGGAGTAGTAAAGTAGGCTTTGGTGCAATAAGCAGCGAAAATTTTTCCTCCTGCCAAAATTGTTAAAATTTATTTGATCTGTTGTGATAAATTGTGAAAAAATCATAGATAGTGTAGAATTCAATGCGCATCACTAGTAACCTGCTATCGAGCAGTTCAGACGTTCCGGATTTGTGGAAACCTCCGGAAGAAGATAAAGAAGAGGTTACGGCTCCCCAACTTCTGTCCGACGGAAGCTCTGACATTTTAAGATGCCCAAGGATTTACGGAAAATTTATTTTATCAAACGCTAAGTTTTTTTTATCTTTTTAAATCCTTTTGAATCTAAGGGATTTTTGAAGGGATAATCACATTCGTGTTGTGTTCACCCATCATTATCCGCAGTGTCCGGCACAAATGCGCAAATCCGCTAATCGCTAGTTAGTCCGCTAACTGTTCGTTATCGGTTTAATTTTGCCGCTAAGTTTTGATTGATCTAGCGAATTAAAAAGTTCCGCTATTTTTTGGTTCCGCTAATTAAAAACCGCTAACTCCCATATATTTGTATCAATCTCTAGAATTATTAGTGATAGCATAAACTTTTTGTCATAATTCAAGTTAAGGTGACATTTGGCATCATTTTGATTGCTTAATTGGATTCATGGAATGCGTACTGGAGTTAGAGGAAAGATGTATTTAGTGTCATTTTTCCCTCTTTTAGCAACATTTACAGAAACAGATAAAAATAAAAGGTGTTTAAAGAATATACAACTACTTTTAACATCCCTT
This sequence comes from Uranotaenia lowii, assembly GCF_029784155.1. Classification (NCBI taxonomy): domain Eukaryota; kingdom Metazoa; phylum Arthropoda; class Insecta; order Diptera; family Culicidae; genus Uranotaenia; species Uranotaenia lowii. The sequence goes on along the minus strand of NW_026598172.1, from coordinate 16,901 downwards.
AATCAGCTTTTGTTTTAAAGTGGTTAAGATATTTAGTTCATATAAAAATAAAATAAAGTCAGCATAGAATGAATTGACATTATTAAGTTGTTAATAATTCATTGCAGCCTTAATTTTAAGTTCACATACTAATTGTAAAAATGTTTACGATTGACAATGCTCCTGCGAGTTTGAAAAAGGGGAAATAGGGAAACGATTTGAAATGAGGTTAATGTAAAACAATGCAAAAAAACAACAAAATGAAATGAATTACACGAAAGATTGTTTGCAACGAAATACCATATTTTGCACAAAATCAATGAATCAAGTTAATATTTAAAAATAAAGATATAGCTTCCATCTTTCACATTCTGTTTTTTTTTGTTCTTGTAATTGTTCGAAAACTCGGATTTTTTTTTATTTGTAGAAAACTGAGAGGAGAGAAAATTCCCATCTTTGACAGTTTTGTTTTGCTCATTGTATTGTATAAAAATTCGATCAATTTATCGAATTTATTGAAATGAAATACTTGAAAGTTATTTATTCCCCCTTTGGGGAGTTTGAAAAATCGAATGGGGGGAGGACGTTACAAAAAAATTTATATTTGTTCTGGCCTTAATTTTGGTCAACAGTTAGCGATTAGCGATTAGCGCTTTAAGCTTAAAGCGATAACTTTTTCGGTACATTTAGCGTATATATTTAGCGATCGCTAACTTTGAATGAGTTAGCGGTTTAATTAGCGGCGCTAATTTTTCAGTTAGCCATGCCGAACACTGATTATCCGTAACTTCCTTCCGATTAGCAGCTGGAAAATTCAGCTTAGCCCTTTTTTGCGTCTGATGATGGGTAAAAAACTGGTAGCATCATTTTACTAAACTTACCAATTTTTTTGAAAATAAAGAACAACAACTGATAAAATTATTTTTATTAATTGAAAATTTGTTGAAAAGAGAATAATGTTGTTTCCTAGCGCGTCTTTTCTTAGTTGTGCTTATGCTTATGCTTATGCTTATGATACATACACAGCCAGCATCCCGGTGAGTAGTAAAAGTACATTTACTACTCATCTTAACTAGGCCGGGCCCACTGCGCAGTATTGGACGCAGAGACAACTGGACACAGGGAGGAAGTAAGTTGGACAACAGTACCATCACATTTCCATGATAGGAGTTCTTATGTTGAGAGCTTTTATGCTAAATAGTAGGGAGCTCCTGGATGCAGATCTTGGATTAATCTTCCTTATATGGATGAAAATGAGGTTATTTCACACAGAAAACCCAAAACCCAATGGACACAAATCCCAAACTAATGCTAAACTTTCTTTTAAATGTAGGACGTTGAAAATTTGGATTTCTGTGCACCACATTTCTGGTCATCGACCTTGGATATAGCGCCATTGCTCGCTCTTAAAAAAAATGATAAAAAAGAACACAATTAGACCTCCATGGAAACTTTAGAAACCGCAGCAAATGTGCAGTCATCAGCTTTTCTCGTAAGCGGTAGCCTTTAATTGCGGAGTACTTCCTTGGAGACGAACCCATCTCACGTATGAACCACGTTAACGACCTTGGCGTAATCTTAGATCAGCGCCTGGAATTCAAGGCACACACCAACTACGTGATTGACAAAGCATCCAGAAGTCTCGGTTTCATTTTTAGAGTGGCGAAGGACTTCAAGGACGTGTATTGCCTGAAAAGCTTTTACTGTAGCATTGTTCGTTCCATCCTTGAATACGCTTCAGCTGTCTGGTGTCCCTACTACCAGAACGGTGTCGATCGGCTCGAGGCCATTCAGCGGCGATTCTTGCGATTTTAAGTAATCATTTAGATCAACATAGGGCTTGTGATATAGCTCAGTTGGCAAGTCTGTTGCCTCCTGAGCAGATGTCCGCGAGTTCGAGCCCAAGAGCCCCCATCGAACACAGTTGTACCGGATAAGTTTTTCAATAACGGTCCGCCAACTGTAACGTTGATAAAGTCGCGAATGCCATAAAGATGGTAAAACGACTATAATCGAAACAAAAAAAAAAAAATTAGATCAACATGTGATCCATTGATCAGAAATAAATAACAAATAACTTTTTCGAAAGATTTCATGGGGAAAAATAAAACATTTCAACATGATTACCTTTTCTATATGGTTAAATTACATAATTCAATTAGCACTATTTAATATTACCTCGGACACTTCCAGTTCGTATATCTACTTTTTTTTAAAAGAAAATAAAATTTTTTATTTTCAAAAATAATGCATTTGTTTATAAATATAATTTTTATCATCGGTAAAAAAAATTAAACATTGTTTAACATTTAAATTTTTTCGAAAGATTTAAATTCAATCGCAGCAGTCGAAACATGATTGAAAAAAAAACTAATGAAGTAGGGAGAAAACCCCGAACACGCCTCTTCAGGTTCTGAACCAATACGCAAATTCATGAATTCATGTCATCTTATTTATGTAAATTAGAACTATTTAGCATTTCATCCATTATGAGAATCTTTCAGAACACTGGAAATTCGCAAAGTTAAATTCCCAATCATTGATCCAAATTCTCGTTTGTTCTCCCAATCGTCCCAGTTTGGCTTTCGTGTTTCGTTTCCTTTGAGTTTCCTTCGAATGGCTGGAAGTCTTTCTTCACCATCTATGCCACAAAAAACACATCTTTTAATTTAACACTTTTCCCCAACTGAGTACATTTCTTGAGGAGTCTCCCACCAGCACATAATTAGCGAATTTGCCAATAGCCTATTTGTTTCTTCTCCAACTGAAATCCACTCCCGATTTATCTTGTTATTATGATAATTTCGGCACATACACTAAAGGCACAAATTATTCGCTGATCTCTTCTCGGAATAGTAGCATAAACAAGAAATAAGAACAATTATATCTTCAGGTTTTCAAATAACAAACGTACATATAGACAAAAGATTTTTATTCCAAAACCGGGAACAAATTCAAGAAAACGAACGCGCGACTGAAAAACACATCCGGTCACGAGCAAGGTTGCTTCGATCCTCCTAGCGCGTCTTTTCTTAGTTTTTGCCGAAAACTTGTTTAATTACATTAATTTGAGATTTAATTTTCCTTATAAATCATAAAAAATTAACAATGGAAACTTAATAAGATCAAGGACGAACAGAAACAAAATTAATAGATGCTTAAAAAGTTGTCTATAAGTTTTGAATATTGAAAAGTTATCTGGTAAGAATTCAACTATATACTAACTTCTTTACTAAATTGGACCAAAAATGTTTTTTGGACAAAAAACATCATTGTTATATTTTTGACTGTGTAAAACATCCAAACGTATTTTTTACATTAAATCTTCTAGATTTATCATCCAGTTATGCAATCCGTTTAGCTTCAATTTCATTTGGTGTGGTGTAATTTCATTTGGTTTCAGATTTGAATAGAGTTAAATCGATTTTTTTGTGGTTTCACAAATGCAAAAAAAATCAAATAAAATTATGTAAATTTTCTAAAAACAAGGCATCGCGGAACCAAACATAAACATCTGTGTGTCGCTTTTTATAAGGCAGATTTTGTTTATATTATTTCCGAAAAACCGTATTGATCCGCTCCGTGATCCGAAATTTAATTAATAAACTCAGGAGCATAAGAGCTTTGGCAAAAAGTGGTCAATCGCTATCCAAGGTGATATTCCATGTCACATTACCTTGACCCCCAATAACTCAGCGTCAGCTTTCATTTGGTTGATTGTCCAATGTTGATTATCTCGATCCAATCATGAAGTGCAACCAAAGTTGCGGATCTTCGATCAGAATGATTTTTTAGCCCGATCCTAGTCACTAACGATTTAGTTCCTTAACATAGATAGTCTGTTTTCTTTACAAACAACGCTTTTCATCGTCAAACGACGTGTGATCAGCTATTTTCTGAGTCTTATTATAGTCCTATTAGGATATATTGACAGTTTTACACGAACACCACCTAAGCAGGAGGCCTCAGCCCTAACCTCAAACCATGGGAGAACAGAATCAATTTTTGAGAAGGGCGCACGATAAACGCGATTTTGCGGTACTAATATCGACAAATTCGCCCTGTGGAAAAGCGACACACAGATGCTCGTGTTTTAATTTTTTTGGGTGTTCAGGGCTGCCAAATGCATTGATATTTGGAAAATGATTATATTTTTAAATTGAATTTTTATTGAAAAACGTTTTCATGAGTACTGAGAATTTGCAACTTTCCCGTAGATTTCTATTAGAATATGAAATTAAACGCAACATTTATCTGAACTGAAAAACAACTGTCTGTATCGCACACTTGAACGATGTAGCGAATTATGTGACAATATTATAAATAATCAGGGCATGCAGGCTATTATTTTCATAGTCAACATAGACGTGGCTTTCAATAATTTACTTTTTTTTTGTAACAGTGAATGATTTTGCATTCGTTTAGAAGTTGGAAACAACTCTTTTTACTTTACCGAGCAGTACATGAAAATGTATTTCAGATGTTTTAAATTCACCTTGAAAATTCATTAGCGGAAGATGGCTTATTTTCATCTATTTTATTAGAGACGCCCCGTAAAGAATTCAAACGTTCAGCTGTTGATTGTTAAAAAATTTAATCAATTCAGAAATATTATAATTAGTTTAAAAAAAACGAATACTGATTTTAGTATCGCACCTAGCATCACTGGTGAGGCCGTCAGCTCATTAAAGTTTGAGGTTATGGCTGAGGCCAATTTTTCGCCAATACTATCGCCCGTATATACCCTTATTATCGACAACCATCAAACAATCATCATCCGCCCTTAATGTAAACTTTGCGCGTAGACGGCGTCGAATCATTCGACGTCTTCTCGACTCGCTGACGATCGTGCTTCGCCACGGATGCTTCGTGAAGCAAAACAATTTAATTCTACACAGCAAGAAAAATTCGTGTAAATTTAGATCGAAAACGATGCACGAAAATGGAACATCGATTTTAATGTAAAATTCTATCACGGTGTATTTTTTCCGAGGATGTAATTTTTGAGGCGTGTAAATTTAGATCGAAATCAATGCACTAGATTGGATCACAAAAGCCGTCGTGTAAAAATACACAGGGATGTAAATTTTAAAATTTATTATCGTAAATATTGATATTTGTTCTACATATTAAGGGTTTTGCTTTTGTCTTGAATAAATATGCCGCATGTATCATTTTTAATTCACATTTATTTCCAAAACTGAACATAAAAAACACCATTCGGAAAGCGTCAGGCTGGAATTGTTGCATCCGATGACTCCCAGCACGGGGATGTTTTTCGAATCAGCATGATCAGCATCCTCGAACGGTTCCGGAAATCATAATTTTTCGGTCAGCACCCTGCACACTTGAATTGTTCTGACAAAAGTTTCTCCGGATAATCACTGGCCGGATATCAGCCGCTGCGAAAAATCTGACCTTGCTATAATGGAGAGAAAACTAATCAGTTTCAACCATATTCTTCATTTCACGTCTTATATACTTACTACTAAGCCTCTTAAAGTGCTCCTGTAGCTACGCCTTTGAATGACTCATTTCCGAATAATTTTCCGACTTGTTTACTTTGTGCCCGACGTGCAAACTAACTTGAAATATAAAAAGACACAATTTAAATATTTGCATTCAATTTTAAATCAAACAGATATAATTTTACACTGTTTGTGATATAAATTTCATTGACCGGTTGATTTTTGCATGATGCAATGTAAAATTAAATCAAAACAGTTTATTTCTATTCAATTTTGGAAAATAGACTAATATTACATCGAAAGAAGTTTAAAATTACATCTTTTTGTAATTACACTCAAGAAAAAATAGACCACTCGTGTTTTAGATTCCGTGTACTTTTAGAAATTTTTTGCTGTGTAGGAACGCAAGAAGTGCCCAAAAATCAAATCTACGGCTTATTTCCCTCTCAAGGTCTGATTATTTTTATCAAACATGGGTCTCAGTCTTCAGTTCTTGGTCATATTCAGTAAGGTTGATTTGCGTCGCGCCGAATCAACTCGCGAACGAATTGATTCATTTGCGAAGCGAATGGTTGCTGAAGTCTACAAGGAATGCTAGACAACACGAACAGAATGGAAATTCATTGTTACATTAGACTTAGTCGATTTGGGGTCCTTTTTGAATTTCGCAAACCCTTCGTTTTGGTTCAAAACTAATCCATGATTTTTTGCAGAATTTTTAAGTAACGTTTGCTTGAGTAAATTTGAAGCTTTATGTTTGTACGAGAAAACTGAATAATTTGTACACAAAAATCATCATCGTTTTGGTTCTTCTGTGGGTCCGAGCCTGCTAATGGTTTTTGTGCAAGTTAATAAATTCTCAAAAGTAAATTTTCCGCTGACCTACTTTGTCGAAGATCGAAACTTCGTATCTTCTAAGGCAAAAAAGTTATTAACTGTTTAACAGGAGTATGTTAAAGAGACTATAGTAAACAAAGAGGCGCCATCTGATCCCTTTCGAAATAATGAGCTTGCAACCCTGCTGTAGGGCTGCCTTTAAGACTGCTTGGTTTTTGCTCGATTGGAATGACACTGACAGAAAATCTAAAATTCCAATCGTGACATTTCGTCTCTTTGTTTACTATAGGCTCGTTAGAGTATGTCTTTTGGCATTGAAAAACAATAAATTCAGATGGCATCACTGCTGATGCCTCGCGCAGTATCGCATGAAAAGTAATCAATGCCTCGAGAATATCTGACAAGAATTCAGTCAATTTGTGATGGCCTACTTATTTATAACTACCCAAGTTACCATAAGCACTAAAGCTTTGAATTTTTATAGCTTTTTACCAGCATTCAAGTGCTGAATTCCATTACACTAACTACATCAAGTTCGATACTGCATTTTAACAGCATTTCAAGTGCTTTGCTGCTTCATATTGGAATAATACCACTCTTAGATAGATTTAACACCACTATGGCTTTGAAATGCAACACAGCTCTAAATCAGAATAACGTTTGTTATATTTGCTAAGCATTAAATTGGAATCACACAAGCTAGCTTTATTGCTTTTAAGCACTATGCAAAAAATGCATGTGGCATTATGCTAGAGCACATTACCATTGATTGATGCTTAATAAATACAAGTTCAGGGCACTGGTTGTTAGAAATTTGATTCAAATAGGCATTTCTTCCAAAAGTTTTCCGCGGACCTGATAAGTCCACAAGCAGTGTCACTAAAAAATGCCCGAGCTATAAGTAGACGTCATTAGTTCGTTTCCCAGTTATCTTCAGCAGTAAATTAAAAAAAAATGAAGGAAATGCTTCGGAAAATGACCTTAATTTAAAGTTACAAATGTTTCATCGCAAAAAAAAACAATCCACAAAACATTACTCAAACAAACAAACTAAGCTTCGCGATGACACAATCCTTGCTGGCTTTCGCCATTTTTGTTGACTACGTTGCATTGCAGCCGGGTGACAAATAAATCATCGCAACAGCTAGCTGTAGTCCATATAGAGGTACCTACAGCACTTTAGAGCAGAAAAACAGCCGGAATGGTCATTCTAGTTTTCACATACCGATGAGTCAGGGTGTGGGGTGACAGCCTGCGGATTCGGTAAAGAGACAACGAACGAAAAAGTACAGCCTTAGCGATGACGGCGTGCGGTTAAGAACGCCTTTGTATGCCATAAGTAGCAAGTAAAGGTGCGATAAAATGACCGAAAAAACATATTTTAAAGATTTTATGTGAAATTTAATATCATAGTGGTACACGAACGGTTTTCAGGAAATAACTTCCTGGTTGATTGTTCAATTTGATTTACGCGCATGGGGGAATTATGGATTAATCAACGGATCAATTCTACTCTGAGCAGGAAGCTTTACTAGAACGTGTGGGCCGCGTGGGTTGAGATCCGTTCAAGTGCGTTCTTCTGGTATAATGTGTCCGGAATGATCGCGGTGATATTTATATCTTACTTTAGAGCTTTAGGAAGAAATTTGTGATGAATTGAGATAACAAAAACTTTTACAACGGAGTCCTTTCGAAGCGCATTAGAATGTAAACGTTACTTTGTATCACTAGGAACGTCAAACCAGTAGTGTGAATGATTTAAGCCTACATCGCAAGCTCGACTAGCTGTTGATCATAACCCGATTAAAAATTAAACGAACAAAGCTTACCTGCATCTGAGCAAGCCTTGATGTCATTGCGGCGGGGGTGTTTCTGGACGTTGCCGCTGCTGTCGTCGTTGTCGTTGGACCTTGTGCTGCCATTTTGGGCTACGTACAGCTGCTAGTCGTTGCGCGGCTGCCGTTGTTGGGTTGATCTTTTGCTTTATTTTTGTTTTTCCCCGCTTGCTTTGCGTTTAATATTTTATTCTCACTTGGTTGGTGCCTCGACAATTTGACGGCAATTGGCAAAAAAAAATAACTCCACAACCGACGCAGCAGGCGTGAAGATATATCTGCTTATTTCCGCGTCTTCTTCGTAGGTTTATTTTCTTCCGGAGTTACTTGTTTCGTTTCGTGGAATCAATCACCTTTTCAAGAACACTCATCACATGCATTCACGCCCCAACTCATATGTAGACCTGATATATTCGAATTCACTTTATGCAAAGATTTTTCCGTAGATTTGTGTGGCACACATACTGTAGCAATCTGGAAGCACTTCGCGATCGATGTCGTTGCTAGTTGACCTTCTAACGGAGAGATTTTAAGATTACTTTTACGAGTCCCTAATGACTGAATTGATGTGCCAAAACGGGTAAACTGTCGCCCATCGTGGCGCAGCTTGCTTTGCCAAAACCATAACCAAATCGAAAAAAATCCAAAATCGTCATAAAAGCTGTCAAAACGATTTGTTCATCAAATGCAAAAATGTCTTGTTTCTTTATTCGATCAGCTCACTCCCACAGCACCTTGAAAATGACTCATCCCCCAAGCGTAGACAATGTGTAGTTTTATTTCAGTTAGCTCCTCGCCTAATCGCTCGCTGACTTTGTAGCAACAAACCAAATAAAAAAAAACAGATCTATAAATCGGTAGGTACACCAATTCGGAATCAAATAAACAGCAAATTTTGAGGAGGTGGGTCGATCGCGCTCGGAATAAAGTAGTGTCCCAAATAAGTCGATATCTGAAACAAGTTCGGTTTGCAATCCGCGTTCAAGCGGACTGGATGGCGGCGATAGATGTATTTTTGGCGAGATTTTGCGGAGCAACCTGACGACGAGGTTTGAGTCCGTGTGTCGTCGGGTATAGTGTAGGAGTTCCTCCTAAAAAAGGGGACCACACTTTTTCAGTTCCGATGGCCACCACGGATTTTGTGTGTGGCCCCGTTCGTCGCCTTTAAAATGAGGGATTCAATGAGGAAGAGTATTACTCCCAGTATGTAGTAACAGGTAATGGAAGCGCGATTGGACTTTGGATGGTGGTGTAAGACAGCCACTTTTCAACCAAGGAGGAAAGTTGTTATTTTATATCACGTTTCAAGTACGCAGTAGGCGTATACGCATATTCCAGAGTGACTTGGTTGGAAGCTGACTCATTTTATTTGATCGAAATGGGTAGGAAAATGAATAAACTTTCTATAAAATGGGGTTGAAGTTATATAAAATGTACTTGGATATCAAATTACAGATTTGAAAAAAAAAACAAGAATGAATGGGAAGTAAAAACTAAACTCATAAATCGATTTAATTTCATTTCATATTCCTTTCGAGATTTAAAAATATGTTAAGTGTTGCAAACTTTTTAACTTTTATTGTACTCATTAAATTTTAATGTTACATTAATTAATAGAAAAGTAATAAATCACAGGGTTTTTTATATGAAAAACTGTACAAATTTTTTTTTTATGATTTACTGCTGATTTTTTACTGATTTTTTTGGAAACCTGCTCGATGCATGTTGATAGTTTATCATATTTCAAATGTTTTGGTTGGATCTCAATTATTAAAATTCAGAAAAACGTAACTTTTTAAGAGAGGAATAGAAAACTTTTCATCATATCTGCATACAATTTTTGTTCAACATCTCACTGCAAGTTTCCATTTGTTGGGCGAACCACTCATGGCCTACTATGTTGTGGTGGTAGGTGGTAAAGCTTAGTTCTTTTAGAAATGGGACAGTTACGAATGCCTGTATCTCAAAAACCATTCGTTTGAACGAAATACTTTCTATGAAGAAAAAGAAGGCAATGTTATGATCTTTCATGAAAAAATTTGAAAAAAAAAAATTTACCGTTTTTTGTTAAAGAAATTTCTACTTTGTTCTTGGTATCTCCCATTGGCCGGCGCACACTTTTTTCAGTCATGGTATTGATCAGTTTCTCCAACTTATACTTCGTAAAATCTATATTTTAGGTGGCTTCACCTTCCTTCTTCAATTTCTGATACTTTTTGGTCCAATACTTCTCTGGAAACTGGAAACTGGAAACATTTTAGTGGATACAGTTGTTTCGAAATGAACAAATTTGATAGTTTTTGACCACATTTTTGAACGTTTTTTTTTTCGGTACCGTTTGTACAGCTTAAGAGCTTTGGAACTATCAAAAAATGGTTGTTTGAGGTTGGATTTCAATGAGTCATCACTAGGCAACACTTTTAGCTTATCGGAGAAAATTGTTTTGGACATTTCAGCGATCCACCCTTAGTTTTTCGTTTATTGAAAATTAAAAATACTGGTATGAGACTTGCATTTCTTGATGATCCTTAACCGTTGTTGCCGATCATCTGCTTCACTCCAATGCTTGATTTGAACTTTGTGGACACTATTGACAGTGTTTGCATACTTATCCACCACAAAAACTCAGTAATTCTTTGAATAATCAACGGTTTTGTGAGCAGTCAATTTGATAATGACGAATTTTAAAGGAAAATGTGCAAAATTATTTTTTTCTTTTTCTCTTGCATCGTACATATCTCAAAAACGCGTAAATTTTAAATTTTGAAAAAAATAGGTCGAATAGTACTTTTTACAGGCAACAAAATGCTGTTAAAATTTTTAATATCCAATAACTAGTTAACGAGCTATTAGCAAATGAAAGTGTCCCATTTCTAAAAGAACTAAGCTTTAGATTCAACTCTATCTATTTCTGACACATCATAGGTAATAGTTAATCCGTGCTAGAAAACATTGACTGAGAAATTGAGAAAACTTAACTTTCTTTTCACAGAAACGTCATCGAACCTTACCGAAAACCATTAGAAAAGGCCGAAGAAAATATCAAATTCCGATTTTTTATACTCCCCCTCTCTGTCGATTTTACCGAAAGTCCTAGGGGGGAGGGGGGGTGGCAGTGTTGGTATTAATAAATAAAATTTAAGGCATTTTGGAAAAAAAATCACTGTTGAAAGGGCAAAGATCAAACTGTAGAAGATGGGAATTGTATTCGATTATGTAAGTTTGTTGCGTGGAAATTTTTGTCTAGTTCCAATTTTTTGAAAGTTTAGATGTAACAAAAGCGCAATGATAACAAACTGAGAAAACTATACATCGATAGATGCGTTTCTGAGTTAAAAGGAGTATATCTGAGCGATCACATATATCTTTTTGTTCGTCCGCACTGCAAGTTTTCCTTTGTGGGGCGGACCACGCTTGGCCTACTAATGTGTGGTGGTAGATGCAACTCTCTCTGTATCTACCGCTTCATAGTAGTAGGCCCGTGAGGAACAAAAATTTGATATGTGATGATATGCTTCTAAATAAATTCTACCCGCTCATTTTCAACATCTTTCATCTTCATCTAACCTTCTATCCACCTATATAAAAAAGTTTTCATAATCTTTAGATGGCCCTACTAAAAAAGGACATCACTTTTCACCGCTAGGCCGATAAATTAAATCTTCAAAAACAAATTACGGTGATTAATCCTTCATAAAAAAGTTGGATTACTTTTAATTATTGGTTTCCGCAGACCACAAAAATTATAGCCAAAATTTTTAAGAAGCATTTCGTAGCAGACATTTGGACAGTTTCAAACCTTAGGCTAAAGGTTGCCAAAAATTTTACAACACATTTTTCAGGGCTATTTGACCAAAAATCCGGGCAATATCCGGGCAAATTTGGTCAAACCCAGAAATTTCCAACAAAAAATGTTTGAGGCTTCCAAATAAACCTTGATTATTTTTATAAAACTTGCTCAAAAAATTATGTGTTAAACGCATAAAAAATAAAAATTTACAACAAAATTTGTTTTTTAATCTTATTTTGTCGAATAAAGTGAAAAACTGCGCACAAAATCCGGACTTTTTTCGAAGAACTCCGGACATCCGAGCAGGACCGGACTTTTCCCATTTTTTTTTATAAAATATCCGGGCAAAATTAAATTTGCTTGAGAATCTGATAGATTTACCTTATTTGATTTAAGCATAGATTAAGTTTCATTTAAATCCTTTAACGTCCCCTAAAATAAACGTTCAAATCAAATAAGTTAAATTTACCAAACTCTTCAGTATATTAAAAAAAAATGCATCGTGTGTTGGCAAATATAAATCTTATTTTTAAAATTGAAAGGGAGAGATTAAAATTTTGCGCTAGAATCAGATTCTTGCCATCTGGATCCACATTTAAGATTTTAGTTTGAAATTTGGCTCTTGGAAGAACTGCAATATCAATAATGTTGAACAGTACATCAAGAAAATAAGGAACTCACTGCGGATTTCTTACGTTAAAATAACAGAATAGAGAACAGTTTAGAAAAAATCTATTTTTTTAATCAAACAAAACTCAAATTCTACTAAAAATCTTTAATTTTCAGCTAAATTGTGTATACAAACTGACTTTGATTCAAATTATAATTTTAAAATTGAATTGAAAATGAAAATTGTAAATCTGCGATCTCTTGCGATTCAAAATCTTATTTGAACTAGTATTTCAAAACATCATTTCATGGTTGAAGTTGGCCATGAATTTTGGACATCTGACTTTTTTTTTTCGTGCTCCGTGAAAATTTATCAAAATAATACTGTAAATAGCTAAAAACCATGAAATTGCGCATAAACATTAGAAAGGATAACGTTGATGTAAAGTGTAATGATGGGTGAAATTTGGAAAGCAGCTTCCCGGGATATATTATTGAGATTCAAAAAATAATACTCAAAAGAAAAGAAAAATGGCTATCGGTGTGATCTGATTTGCGCTTACGCAGTACCAAATTTATCGAATAATATTCAAGCGTACTTTCCGATATATAAATGTGTTCAGTGGTCGATCGCTGGTGAAGCCAGGAAAAATTGTTTCGAAAGACATCTGAAGAATTTGGAAAAACAGCAATGCAGTGACGCAGTCCAATTAATTTAGTCCACAGCAAGAGAAAAATAGAAAATTCCGCAATGGGTGAAAAAATGCAGTTCTTTTTAACATTGCTGCGATGCGCGTTGCTTGTAGGCGACAGATATTTTGAAAAATATTTGGTTGCAACCTGTTCCAGTTAACTCTAATCAGGAAGAATTGGGAGACAGCCCGATTCTTTTTGAAAATTCATTGCTTTTACTCATTTTTTCAGTCCTATTTGCCGAGTAGGATTTCCCATATAAATATCTCTTCACCTTCCTATCTGAATACAGCGCTCTGGGTCGTATGAGTTCTCTGCACCTGAAAAGTTTTATTTGCTGTATCAGATCATCCCCATTATAATTACATTGACTTGTCGCGGTGTGCATTATTGTACTACACTTATTTTTAAAACCAACACTTGAAACGAATATTGAAGCCAGATACTCGTTTTGGCATCTTGTGTTTATTTTGATGATTAAATTGTACTTTGTGTAACAGCCATACAAGATGTGTGTAGTCACCCTATGCTATGCCATGCTAGTAATTCAAAACAGCATTTCATTTCTAATTTCTGATTATGATTCGAACTATAATTCAAGAATTCTAAACTGGATACAGAATCGCAAATATGGAAACAGAAATACAATTTTGATTTTAGTAACCTGGACTTCTGGAATGAATTTAGTGTCATTTGAAATTTAAAATCCAGAGCGACATTTTTATCAACAAGAGAGAAAATTTTGAAAAAATTGAAAAAAGGGGAATTGTAGAGCTTCTCTTTTGCAACAAACACACAACAGCACCTGCTTCAAAAATCTGCGCTTCCCGTTCTGATCCGTCTTATCTACCGTGGGTCAAATCAGAAACAAATTTTTCATAAGAGCAGCCTTAAAAATTTACGCTCCTTGCGCCACAATCCGTCTTTCTATCGCAGGCCAAATCAGAAACAAACAGTTTTAGCAGCAGCCTTCAAAATCTGCGCTTCCCGTTCTGATCCGTCTTATCTACCGTAGGTCAAATCAGAAACAAGTTTTTCGTAAGAGCAGCCATAAAAATTTACGCTCCTTGCGCCACAATCCGTCTTTCTATCGCAGGCCAAATCAGAAACAAACAATTTTAGCAGCAGCCTTCAAAATCTGCGCTACCTGTGCCAATCCGTCTTTCCATCGGAGGCCAGAATAGATACTAACAAACAGATGCAACAGCCCTAAAATTTTTCGCTTCCCTAGCTTAACTTGATTTTTTCACCAGGGGCCGAATCAGGAACAACCTTTTCATAGCAGATGAAGGCTGCTGCTTCTGTTTGTACCAATCCGTCTTTCCATCGGAGGACGATTCAGTTGCAACTTTTTCGCTCACACAATTTTTTGTCGTGGCAGCAGCCTTAAAAATCTGCGCTATCTGAGCCAATCCGTCTTTCTACCGGAGATCCAAACAGAAAGAAACTTTTCGTAGCAGCAGCCTTGACAATCTACGCTCTCAGTGCTTATTCTACTAACTAGGTACGCCATGGTCGTGATTTTACGATTCTTACGAATCTCAATTCAGAGATTCACTTAAAAAAGTCTGTCGCTCACAAAAATAGATCAATTCCTGAAATTGTTTTGTTTGTTGTGCCTAGTGTTGCCAAAATAACACGTTGCCATAGAGATTTATGTTACTTTATTATTCTTCAGTGTTGCCGCATACAACTGTTATTTTATTTTATTAAATTTTATTTATATTCTACATATCGTTCATTTGCTCAATTCTTTCAAACTACCCAAAAACGTAAAGCAAAATTCGCTGTTCATTATTTATAATATTGTATATTCCTCTGCTCAAATACTTTTCCAAAGCTTGGCAATGTCATTATTCCAATCGCATTTTTTTTCCTTGCGCCACTTCTACTGAAATCAAATAAACGTCCACCGAACCACACACTTTCGCCGGCCATGAATTTTAAAGAGTTGCTCTCCATCGTCGAAATAGTATTGAATATTATATCCGTTTCCGCCAAGGCTCGTTTGCGGGTGGCTGAAGACTCTTGTGTTTTATAGTGAGTACATTTCATATTATTAATTTCCCCAACTTTAGGACAAATGTTTTTTGTTTCTTCCGTTTAAACAAAACCGTTTGAATAAGTAATATGGCGAGGATTCCGGTAGGCACCACGGTTTGCAAGCCAGCCAGCCAGCAAGCGAGCGAGGCAGTTCGATCGAGCACGGGCGACAAATTAATTAAACACTTTGCTGAATGGGAGCAGAAACAGAAACAGAAACGATGCTTGGGTGTGACGCCGGAGGAAAGCAGCGTCCTTTTTCTGCATCGTTTTCCACACAATCACTTATATTTCTTGGCTGAATTCCAGCAGCAGTCAAATGGCGAAGGCGTAACGGAATGTCGCACCCTTGCCCTGCACTACTCTTTCAGCCTGGCCCCCGGTTTCGGTTTTCGGTCTGGTCTGGGAGAGGCGGAATACAAATTTCGCGAAGGCTAGGCGCCTGCCTAACGCCAGATCGGCCGTTCCGTTTAAAAGTTGTCACTAGTTGGTTGGGTTTCATTTTTCGGGCATCGATAGCATTATTCTGTTATAATTTAATTAAAATTCACACTCGATTGGGCGCGCACGTGTTACGCCTGAACGGGTTTCGGCATCGACGACCCGGGTCCTCGGCCGTCTGTTTCAAGTTCTGGGCCCTTTCCATGGCGCATTGTTTAGGACACTTGTTCTACCTGGAGACTTGTGCTGTTTCAGGAAATTTGAAAAAAAAAAACACACAAACCCAACAAACTGCACTTGTGCTTCTTGGCTAGACACACTCACACAATTCAATTACACAGGCCTTAACGCTCTTAAAAATTATTGGAACAGAACAACTGATTCGTCGGATTAAGTATCGAGAATGTCTCGTCACGACCAAAGCTTGCCGCAGACTGATCGTTGGGTGCTCGTCGTCGATCTTTGTGCGATTCGATTCGATCGCGTCTGGATCTTGTTTTGGTTTTGCATATGTACGATGATGTGTTCAAGTCACTGGAACCGACTCAAGCGCGCAAACCATAAACCGCCCTTAAGCGCGATCGCATTCGTGCTGGTTGTTTACATTTTTTCTTCCCCCGGCTGGATCAAGTGACGACATGCGGTGCGTTAAGTTAAGCTTTATGAATCAGACCGATGATGCCGGTATTCTGCTGAGCGACATTTAGGATAAGATGTAACAGACGGTCATGCTACATCTCAAAAGTTTGAGATCTTGGAAGCTTTCAATAGCGTGAACATGAAAGTGACAAAAATGACAAAAATGACCAAAATGACAAAAATGACAAAAACGTCGAAAATGACAAAAACGACAAAAATGACAAAAATGACCAAAATAACAAAAATGACAAAAATGACAAAAATGACAAAAATGACAAAAACGACAAAAATGACAAAAATGACAAAAATGACAAAAATGACAAAAATGACAAAAATGACAAAAATTACAAAAATTACAAAAATTACAAAAATGACAAAAATGACAAAAATGACACAAATGACAAAAATGACAAAAATGACAAAAATGACAAAAATGACAAAAATGACCAAAATGACAAAAATGACAAAAATGACAAAAATGACAAAAATGACAAAAATGACAAAAATGACAAAAATGACAAAAATGACAAAAATGACAAAAATGACAAAAATGACAAAAATGACAAA
>NW_026598171.1:0-50000 GCF_029784155.1 Uranotaenia lowii | reverse complement strand
ATCGCAGGTAAGCGAAATTCTTACTTTTCATGGTGTGCGTTTAAACGAATTTTCCATCCCAAAATCGAATTTTGTATCGTATTCAAAATACACACAATTTTCAAATTGAGTCATTACAGTTTTAAGTTGCACACCCAATGACTAATAGTATACAGTTTTGTTGACATGTTTTAGATCGCCTCATGAAGCGTAATCTAACAAAAATAGCATGCGTTTAAACGAATTTCCCCACTGTATTCACTGACATAAGCTGTTGTACGGGGCGACACGTATCCACGTGAAATCGTCTTCGACGAATTCTACTATTTGGTTCGAAGAAACTCTCTTGTTAACTGGCAGCGCAAATGGGACGAGGATGAGTTGGGTCGGTGGCTCCACTCGATTATCCCAAAGGTAAGCCTTAAATCCTGGTTTAATAGGTTGAACCTGAGTCGGGATTTTATTCGTATATTTTCCCGTCTAATGTCTAACCATTATTCCTTAGACGCGGTACTTTATCGTTTTGATATTGCTGGCAGCAATTTATGTGCAATTTATCCCTTCGGGCCCGAGGAAAACCACCTAACGTTCCAGTGAGAGATGTACTAGCTGTGCTAGATTTGGACTACATGTATGAAATCTACCTTTTTCTAAAAGCTATCGATCTTCGTCTATAATCCTTTTTATTTTCACATTTCCCTTTCTATCTTCTTTTTTCTTCTAAAAAAGTGCTAAACTAAGCAAACGATTGTAAAAAGAAAACGAGTTTGGCTCCTTCAAACCTAATCGCGTATGAGCCGTTTCAAATAAATCAGTTTAAAAAAAAAGCTGTTGTACGATCATAATAAATGCTCATTCTGTGTTGCTATGATCAGATTGCTTACAATTTTCTTCTGAGGGACTTCGACACCCAATCAGTTGGTAGTATTGATCATATATGCCAGTTTGTCTTTTGTCGTATGAAAACTTAGCACAAGAGAGGCGCAAAATGTGGGTTCGCATCCCACAGGGGAACGGCGAATCACAACTTTTTTTATCTTGCCTTTTTTGCAAATGTAGGTAAATTATTGCTGAATCAAAAGTGCTGTTTTGAGTGTTTTTATCTGATTATGCGTTATGAATAAAAGCCGATGTATTTGAAGAAATTTTTTACTTAAAACAAACTCTGCAGAATGAAGAGAGCTCCATTTTCTACAAGAGAAATTCATGACGGGTATAAAAAATGCACAAAACAAACACTCCGATCAACTGTAGTGTCAAGATTGCAGAAAAAAACCCTGATCTCCCACATTTTCTTCCAAAGCAAAATAATCAAAGCAAAACCAAAGCAAATTTTTACACCCTGCGCGACAATAATATGATGTTCTGGCTGCGCGACTGTTTTGTCTGAAATTACAGACCCGCAGTCATAGCCGGGCCGGGCCGGACGAAGAGCGAGTCATCGTCCCAGTCCCAGTCGTCATCAAAAAGAATCATCTAATACTACACATGAACATGCAAGCAAACCCTCGTTTGGACTAAGAGGAGCGGATAGACGAATGGACAGCCAGTCAGCCGATGATGTCGTGAAAAGTCGCCCGCGATCAGCAACGGCGATCCAAGAAAGAAAAACGCGCAAAAAATTAGATCAACACCTTCTCCGGTGCACCGTGGGTTTTCTGGGAAGCTGTTCGAATGAGAAAATCCGAGCAGGTTTTTAAAATCTTTGATAGTGGAATTTTGAACATTACGATCCTCAAAGCTGTATTTTAGCGATAATTTGTGACGGTCGCCATATAAATATAACGAAATATACTAAATTCAGTTCAGTTTTTTTACGATCGCCGTTAAAATTTAATAAGATATGCAAAATTCGGAAATGCTCTCGGAATTTGGGAATCAACTCTGATACCTACATTTTGTACGATGTAGTAAACTAAATAATATAGATATTTATGTTTTATCTGCATTCTCAAAATAGATAATTCAAATTGAGATTTTTATCACAGTTATAAAAAACTTAGTTTAACCGCTCAATGAACCCGTGTAGAAATTACTTTTTTTTTCTCAACAGCAAGCCCACTTTGCTGCTAAAAATTGCCCAATAAATCTTCTCTCGGTTGACACTATTCTTAACAATCGCCGATCTTTTTAGTCAAATTTACTTGCACTTTCTTCCGTTCTCGTTTTTTTTTTGCTCTCGCCAAATGGTCGCGCACGCATGCACGGCCTACTGCGATCATCCTCTCATCAGCATTTTTCTTAGTTCTACACAACCCAGCGTGTATCATCGTTTTATTTTCTTTATTTTCATTTGCATCTCATTTTCAACGGGCGATCTTCACCAGACACTCAGACTTCGTTTTGATTTATTTTTTCCCATGTCACATTTCGTAGCGAACACACATTTGTCTACCCCGCTTTAAACTAAAAGTAGATGCACACGGAACCACCTTACGAATACAGCGTGTCACGCACGAAGTAACTGCCACTTTTACTTAATCTGGTGTTATTTCACTTCCACCGCTCGATCTTGGCTTTACCAAATTTTGGTGAAATGTTCCATCCCGCCCAATTTGGGTTTGTTTTAATTTTGGACGTACATTGTATGCAGCTTAAATTCACATGAAAATAGTCCAAGCACCTAAAGCAGAGACAAATCCATCAACTGATGCAGTAGTAGGCTGACGACTTCATATTGCTAATAAAATTACACGTGCAAACTTTTATCATGAACCGGTTATGCAAATGCTGTCACATGTTGGATTAGAACGAGGAAGCCCTTACAGCAAATGACGATTCCAACAATCAAACACCCCGTGCCGTCGGCTCTGGTGATGGATCCGATCCGGTCGAGATTCCAATAAATATGACTTATCGATGATCACAGTCCAGTGGAAACTGTGCGCAGTGCTACTTGATGGTCGCCGTCTCGGACACGGGCTCTCTGGCAAAATGCACAATCCGTCAGCAGAAATCCACGTTAAAGTGGTAGAGGTGTACACTCACACATTTACACTGCACCACATGGATACTAATTTTCCCGACCATCCTGAGCCAACCCGATCGGTGTGGAAATTCTGTTCACCCTCCACTTTTTCAACACACAGTGGTACAGGTTGGCGGATTGTTGTATTTAACTGAGCGTGGCGTTTTGGGCATCAATTTTTCATCAAATAAAGATTCAAGGTTGCACTTATCAGAACACTCAAACTGGTGTTTGATTACTGGTTTATTCCAAAGAAAAATCCTTCTACACCACTGTTTCCACCAAAAACGCCCATAATAACAGTTCATCAAATGCCCGTGCCGCGCCTACTGGGATGGTATTTATCCCACATTGGTAATGGTGATCGTAACCAGAGCCAAATCTACCGAAATCGTTAAACAAGTGGATGGCAAACTGTGTACCGCGTTTTCCCGACCGATTTTTTCGTTTTTTTTTTTGCGCACGCACACTAGTACGATCTCAGTTAGGAAAATCTACATATCTACCCGGAGAGCCAAAAGAAAATTCGCCGAAACTTCCCGATTGAAAAACGCGTCTGCACGTCGTCACCACCGCCAATCGACTAAGAGACACGACTGAATCGTGAAAATTTTTCACGATCTTTTTCACGAATCGATCCCGCTCGCGCTGCACGGGAAAATGCCAAACGATCCGCGAAGCCGTGAGCAAACGCATTAATAACTACTACCTATCCACAAGGTAGTGAGAACAAAACGCCCGTTCGGGAATCTTTACAGGAATATCATCGGGCAACGATCGGGTACGGGAAAAGTTCCTAGTTTCGACCACCCCTGTATCGTATCTGTGGTGCTGTGGAAAGCCACCCGATCCGACGACGGCAGAAGACGTCGGATAATGATGATGGTCATCATCATCGATCGGAAGGGAAGGGTTCGCTGCGCAAACATGGTTTGTTTATGCTCGATCGCGCTATTGAGACTGCGGACGTTTTGGTGCCAATGCTGCCACGCCACGCATTTCCGACTAGATCGGCTCCCTGCCTGCCTAACACTTTACATACTTAATTGTTGTTGAAACGTCTGGTTACATAGCAATATTTTTCCTCTTTTTCGGCTACGCCCCCTGCCCTGGTACTTTGATGTTCTTTTAGGCCAATTTGTATTTCCAAAGTGGATGCACAATTTTCAATCGAATACACCAACGTATTTTTCTCTAGTTGACCTAGTTTTCCGGTAAAGAGGAATCGATCTACAGTAGTTTCTCGATTTTATCACTGTTCGATTTTATCAATACTCGCCAAATTCACGCTCGATTTTATCACGGTTATTGTTCCGATTTTATCACGCTTTGTAAGAAATCATTCAGAAAGCGTTTCTAGGACCTTAGTTTTCATTCAAAAGCGGAGAGCATCTTTGTTCATGATATTTTTATGGTTTATGTTATGGTATAAAGGTATTCAATTATATGAAAATGCCACTGAACTGTTTATTTTAGCTATATAGTGTTTAAAATCGTCATTTGGATTTAAAAACATTTGTAATAATCGACATAAGTATTTTAACGTCACGCTAATGCTAGTGTTGTCACTTGTGCTTGGTTAGCCGCTCTAAAAAAGTAAACTTTTTTGGTTTTGCGAATTATTTAAAGATGTGGATGAATTTAAGCGTTTTTTAAAAGAGATTATTTTCTCTGATTTCTTTGTTGAATTTGTTTATTTGAAAAGACGACATGCGAAATCCATATTGGACAGCCTTTAGTATTGTTTGAATAGATAATATTGGAAGATTAAAATGAAATTCTGCTAACATTGACTTAAATATGTAAAAAGGACTGAAATTTCTGCTTTTTCTACATATGAAAAACAAAGGATTATCTACCCGCATAAAGCTTATTTCGGGAAACACACTATAAAAGTCTAAATTGAGCAAATTTGAAAATACTTTTTAGTTAATCAAAGGTGTAAAGATTAAAATATTGAAATTTGAAGAAGAAAATTTTTTGATGAATTTCTCTTTGAACTCTTTTTTAAAACCGAAATAAAAGATAACGACTGTTAAATTTCTTCAAAAATTAAATAACTTACTTGATTTTATTAAATGAGTATTGTATAGGGTTTTATTTCAAGAAAAAATCTTATAAATAATTGCTAGAGAGAAGAATAATTTTCTCTGAAATTAGTTTATTGAGTTTATAAATTTTTGATTATTACATCGTATGATCCACATTTATTGATACAAAACGTTTCCAATACTGAAAACATTATAAATTATTGATAAAAGACAGTAAAAATACTTTTTTCCACTTTAATTTTTAGTTTCGCCAAATTCACGGTTTCGCCATATTCACGGTGAAATTTTTTTTGACCGTGATAAAATCGAAAAACTACTGTATTGGGAAAAATAAATATCACAAAACGTAAACAGGATTCACGGAGCTCCGAAGCTCAACTTTTCAGTCCTTTTTCCGACAACACTGGCCTAATGTTTTAACTGTCCCATTTATTATTGAACATACATAGTCCACTTACGAGCAAATACGCGCTACATTTTGAAAGTCCCTTCATGATCCTTATTGCATTTGTCCCTCGTGAACTGACCTTAGTTTTAACATTCTCTTATGTAGTAAGTTCACTATAGAATCGCCATTAAATTTCCTTCCTAGTGTATTTATGTATATTATATAATTTTGATACATTTATCAAAAGGTAATAAAAAAATGTACTTAAATTAGGATTAAAAAACTAGGGGAGAGTGGGTATTGTGAGCCATTGTTTTTTTTGCTCCATAATTTCCTCCAAGTTCTGACTATTTAAAAAAAAGTTTTTTTTTAAATTTTAAAGCTTTGTTGGGAATTGGGGGCCACCAAACCCAAGATGATCAAATAACATGCAAAGTTGATGAGCATACTAAATGTAATTTCATAATTCATTTAGTTATGAATGATCGAATAGTTTCAAAAACCTGACTCGCGAATGTTTTGGCAACATTTTTCATAACTCCTCATTTGGTATAAGAACACTTCACAGATAGGGAAAATGTATTTTAAGTCATGAATGTGTTAAAAAAAACATTAAAATAAAGGTGGCCCATGATACCCCACAGGTTATGATTTACAAATTGGTAGACCAACATTTAAAACGGTATTTATACAGTTGCAGTATTTCTAGTTTTCAAGAGAGCTTGTGATCGCCAATCGATCGCCTACAGTTAATAAAGGTGTTGGAGGGAATTGGTATCGATGGAACAGTTCTCGAGTGGTTTAAGAACTACTTAGATAATGAAATATAAAGAACAAAATAGGGTTCATCTTACTCGCGATACAGGAAAAACAAACTAAGTGTCCCCCAAGGCAGTGTATTGGGTCCCTTATTATTCCTACTGTACATCAACGACATGAAAAATTGCCTACGTTGTTACGTCTTGAAGTTACTTTTATTTCGATCTAATCTGTGTGAAGACTAACATTGAACTAATAAAATTTCCACTTCATGTGCTTGATGATGATGGATTGCCTCGATAATCATTACGTTTTCAGGATAGCTTTGATGTATCATTTCTCCCACGCTAAAACATCCAGTACCCTTCGAGCTTGGATGGTAGCCGCAGAAGACGTTTTGGTCGTGCTGGAAGCTCTTCCGGAACCTTGGCTTCACCTGCATCCGACTTGAGCGATTCTTCGTCTGTTAGGAGAGATGAATTGAAGTGGGATTCTGCACCATCTTCCGATATTGGCACTTCTTTATCGGCACGATGTTCGTCTTGATTGATGATGAACACCCCTCTTGTTTCGGCGCTGGAACGCTTCTTGCCGTCGCGTCGGTGTGATGTTGGATTGTGCAGAGATGTTGGTGGTGTTTTTGTAATTACAAGAACAGTAACTTGCTTCAGATTGGCGAGGCGTTGAAACTCGTCAATAAGCGATTGAAGAGTGGCTGGTGCTTCGTTTGTTTCGTTCTCCATTTTGGTCAGCAATCAGCAACCTGACTCTGCTGACCGCCGACGAATACCAACCACTTAAAGTGGTCCAGAGTAAGATGCTGGAATTCGAAATCCTAGCATGCACGGTCCACCTTTCTGCCGTAATCGATGATGTCGTTTTTGACTATCTGGAGACACTGGAAACGGCTGTGGGATAGACTGTTCAACTTGCGGAGCAGCAATCGGACCTTCGCTGCAATGTTCAACTGCCGTGCGTCGTTCTCGAACAGATCTCGATACCGGGAGAACCATAGCTGGAACGTCAATCCGTTTTCTTGATCGTAAATGAATTCGGAAATGTTTGTCGAGGGGGATTCCAAGATTTGCTCCGGATTCTGTTGCTGAGGCTGCTGGTGGTTCGTCAGACATTCGAGAAACAGTGGAATTGCCAGCTGGATGTCGGCTTGGCGTTGACTGGACCGGTTTGACCGTGGTTGGATTCTCCTCCCATTTCGAATGACTATCTTGATAGATTCGTTTGAATCTTCGTCGCCAAAAACTTACGTCTTGAAGTTACTTTTATTTCGATCTATCTGTATGCTGACTAACATTAAACTAATAAAATTTCCACTCCATGGCCTTGATGTCCAAGTCATGGATTGCCTCGATAAACTTTACGTTTTCAGGATTGCTTCGATGTATCATGATTGGCTCAAACTGATTGATTCAGTGTCCTATTGGAATGTTGAGGACTTACAGCTCGTTATACAAGAAGCAAATGCTGTATTGAAAAAACTATGACCATAAGCATATTAGCATATTTTTATAATGCACTTTAGGTTTCCCACCGATGCAATTTGCGGATGCTTGATTAATTATGTAAGTACTGCTTGTTAAATGAAAAAACGTATATATTATGCGTACACATCCGAGATAATCAAGGTGGCGCACGTTTCCCCACGGCCCACTATATCCCACTTTTCCCTTAATTTTTTTTCTCAACTCAGTTGAGAGCTATGAAAGATTCAGCGGTTTAAGCTTGTAGAGTCTAATTGGTATTCCAATGGTTTAGGTCCTATTTCTTGATTCAAATCAAAGCAATCTTTATGCAATTTAGTCTTTTTTTCGGTACTGAAAATAATATAGGTTGATTAATGGATTTTTAAGGGAATTTCCCGAATTGGCATAATATTTTTTTTGCAAACTCGATTTTTTCAGAACTTGACGTGATTATCCAACGAGGCTTACCGAACTACGACTCGTTCTAAAAAACCCCTTTTTGCAACTTATTGTACAATAACTACCTTTGCAATTCTACGCTACAGAACCTGCGTTTCAACCTTAAAAAATACTACTTTTCCTTACTAAATTCAGTGTTAAGTGCTATTTTAACGGAAAATAAACAAAAGGTGAAATTTATCGAGAAGCATAACACACAAAAAAAAGCATAGTAAAATTACTAAATCCGTGGTTTAAACGAACAACAGGCGACCATATTTTTGAGTCAAATATGTTTTATTGTTTATAATACCTTACGCATAGCTATTTTACCATGTGCTCAATTTGGCTGCGCATAGTAAATTCGACTGCGTTTTAGTAAAATTGTCAATGAAATGATGCATTGTTTTACTTCGTCCCTAGTAAAATTAATATGTTTCATGATGAAACTAGTATATGTGTTATGATAAAGATTAGGAGGAGCAAGGAGCTTGATTTAAATAGTAAAATTACTATGTATGTTTGTTTGTTTATTTGCATGCATGCATTATGACATTATTTGAAACATGAAAATTCACACTTCCGACACACGTCGGTCAATGTTAGTGTGTTCTCCCGATGCTCTGGAATGATTTTCAAAGTTATGTAACTATAAAGCAGCTCAAAATTAGTTTTTTTTACAGACGGGTTTGATGATTAATGATCCTGAATTAGTGTAAACAACAAGAATGTTTACCATAGTAAAATTATCATACGCACTTATGTTTTTGAGTCAAATATGTTTTGTTCTCAAAAGTACGATGTGCGTAGTATTTTGTTGATATGAATTGGTGCCACAATGTCAAAATTACTATGCGGACGGTAGTTGTGATAGAAATTATGATGAAATTATCATGACCATAGTATTTTCGACAACAAACATTGACAGTTATCGAAAATTACCAGGTACATAGTAATTTCAATATTGTTTCATGCGCACTTTCACAAAATCGATGTTAAACTTTTCGTGGTTGAAAATACTATAGCGCTGAAATGGTAAAATTATCAGGACAGCGTCTTTGGGATGACCACCGTGTAGGTGTTTGGTGCTTTTTCTACCATCCTAACAAATCTGAATGAATCGAAGCTATTCAACCAGTAAAATATAAAAGTAACTTGAAGACGTAAAGTTTTTGGCGACGAGGATTCAAACGAATCCATCAAGATAGTCATTCGAAATGGGAGGAGAATCCAACCACGGTCATACCGGTCCAGTCAACGATAAGCAGCCAGTTCAGCCAAGGCCATGCCGACATCCAGCCGGCAATCTCATTGCTGCTCGAACGTCTGACGTGTTGTTGGAGGCTTTTATTCTCATTGTAGATTAAGAAACCCGATTCTTCGGATCTATATTCCCATACGCCCGAATGACTATGAAATACAGAGCTTTTATCAGCATTTTGATAATTTTTAAACGATTTTCCGATCATTTCGACTTTGCAGTTTCGTGTTTCGTAGAAACATTTAAATTGCGTTTGATTGCGTCAAGAATACCCGTGACTAAAATGGGAAATCCCGGTCCGAGCACGACTCAATTGGTGAAACCATTCTTGATTCTACATATGAAAAGGGTGTCAACGAAGATATTCCAGATAGAAGGTTCGGTCAAACAATATTGCCGAGAAATTCAAAGGTGCGAGTAAATATGGCTTACCATCTAACGGATAATCTCAGAACTGTGGCAGATACGACCAAGGTCGAAGACTAGAAGAAGAATTAAGGTATTTTGGGGTAGATATAGTTGTTTATACCTGTTTTGTATACTCAATGTATCTGATGTTCCTGGGTAGCAAGGAATAGGTTAGTTTGCGAGCCTTCGGCTACAAACCTCTTTTAGACCAGCCCCACCAATGGTTGCTAAACCACTAATCGAGTACATTCAGCAACAAATATGTCAACCCATCATCGCACCAACAGTTGCTAACTTGGTTCGAGAAATAGCATTCGAGCAATAGGTTGTTACAGGATGCGTGTATGTAGCAACCCGGTAGCAACGCAATCGGTCGTCGCTACCTGAAAATAAACAAACACAAATACCAACCTGGATCGCAACAATGGGTGCGAAAATCAGTAAGTAGATCAAAACGCAACCAATCAAAACATCTAAAATACCGACCGGAATAGCAACTTCCGGTGGGCTTGGTCTTAGTTGTATTTGTATCAGACGCATATGGTTTGTGGATTTCATGGACTCGGTATGACAAGCTGCTCACATAAGGATGTTTCGGGGTAAAATTTAAAATAAATAAACAGACATGCCAGAATAAACATATATTATTTGTAAACCCACATTATTTAGTTACACGTGTTATTGCATCTATTAACATTTCGAAAACATTGTTTTTGATAATAAAATGAGTATATTGACTTTTTGCCGCTAGTTTTTCTTTAGTATACCAATCAATTGACGAATGTAAAACAAGTGATTGGGTAAAATATGTACATTCCTATGGTTTTTGTGTGTGTTCTACTGTACATATCTAATCTGATCTTAAGTTCAATCATTTATTCATGATATAGCAGATTGCAATTCTCTTGTGCAAGATTAATCGTTGAACCGAAATATCTAACTCGTACCAATGATTTGAAGTGCTAAATGGTGGAAATGACACGTGCCAAAACATGATAAAAATTGAACACTTGATAAAAAAATCAAAATATTAGAACAGCTGAAGACACTTTTCTACAGAACAAATCAACATTTCTATCGCTATATAAAAAATCAACATGCAAGTGGAAATCTTAAATATAGCAAAATAATCCTAATATGCTATTTTTCGCATGCACAATCAGCATGAAGTTTACATTTTTTCACGTCTATGGCAAATGATATGATTTATAAGAATGGCGAAACGCTACACTGAAATCACAGCTTATAGATTTATTTGCGTGTTAAAATTGAGAAACTCCTTATTTTAAAAATTGTTTTATCTCTTACATGTGATTCATCCAATTTCTCCTCGCCGATCTGAAAAGACTAAAGTAGAATGATCCAGCAACGCTTTCCTAACAGTCTCTAATATTGTTTTGTTTTTGGTTCAATTCTATTCTCTCCTCGATTTGCACAATGAGGGCATTTAGAAGGATTATTATTTTATGTTTTCTTTGATTTTTGGTTTATGTGTTATGTATTCGCAAAGACCTTTGTGTATTAACTGATAAATAAATTTTGTCAGAGATTCAGTTCTAGCCTATGCAATTATCAAGTGTTACACAACCCGATATATAGTGGACAATATAAATCCTTGACCCGCCTAAGAAGGATTACAGGCAACCATACCCATCTATATATGTAGGTATATGATATTTCTCCACCACGTCCAATGCCCGTATAACTTTAAAAGAAAATAAGCTTCGTCTTTAACGGAAATTCCTATTTGATTACTAAGCAGCTGCTGAACGCGTGGTTCGAAGCATTGAAGAAAGAAAGTATGTGCCATGAAATCGACAGAACAATATCTTTTATAACTTGATTCAGAGTTGTACCCATTCGAATTTTTACCATGGAACCAATAAGGACGTCCGATTATTTAGTCGCCCGACCAGGAGCCTATGTGTTAACAACAACGATTCGTTACAAACGTCTATACATACATGAAATTGATAAATACTTGTGTGATTGTGGACAAAACAATATAGCCAGCAATACTAAATATTAGAGTAAGGTGCCTTAGTTATCTTTGGGAGGCAAACACACTGCCCAACCTAGAACTCGACGATCGAACCCGCACGAGAACAGATTGCATGCGGAACTGATGTCCTCTGTCCACGCCACTGATGATACCATTCGCCGATGACCCTGTCTGCTTGTACGTGGCAAACGGGCAATCCGTTGGCCATTAAGATCGAACAAACGGATGTGGCGGTTGTCGTGAGGAATTGCGATTACACCACTGGCCGAAACTGCCAATCGATTCACAGCAGAATCTGTCCGAATAGTCGTTAAAGCTGAACGCATGTTTCGCAATTCCCAAACTTTGACGGAACGATCGTCTGAACCGGAAACTACTTTGTCATCCCTGGTGAATACTGTGGAGGTGACACTTCTGCAAAAAAAAAAAGAAAAATCAATTTTGAATATTTTTTAACACAACGCCAAACTTACTCTGTATGGCCCTGAAAAACTGATACGGCCGGTATAGGATCACGAAAGTCCCACAGCCTGAAAGTGGAATCCCTCGAAGCCGTTACAACTAAACGTTGACTCTGATGAGCAGAGGCATGCGTCAGTTCATGATCGTGACCACATAAAGGCTGCAACGGTTCGCGTGTTTCCACGTCCCATAATATAGCCGTCCGATCCCAGCTAGCCGTAATTAACTGATCGCCTCCAGGAAGCCAATCAGCAGCCACTACAACCGACGTGTGACCACCCGGTCCGGCGAACTCACATATGGGAGTTCTTAGTACATCAACCCTCTCCTTCTCCTCGTACGGCTCTTCTTCATCGTCTAGTTCTTCTTCAGAAGAATGGCCCTTCCTCGCGGGAGTTTCCCAATTAACAGCGGCTTGCCAGATATGGGCTGTTGCGTCTCCACTACCAGTCAAAACCAAATCACGATTATGATGAAACTTGATTGAATTTACCGAGCCACTATGACCCTGATACTGCAACAAACACCGACCTGTATCAATCCCCCAAATGCAAGCGCTATGATCTGCAGATGCCGTTCCGATAATCGGTTGGCTCGTTTTTGTACTGACTTGCCATACGCCATCCTTGTGGCCGCAATACTCTCGGACCAATGAACTGACCACCGATTGGGCCTTAAAACTGGACACAATGCGACTCGTTTGGGCCCGGATTTTATGACTAGCTTTGACCTTACCGCCGGCACTTCCCAACTTTGATTTGAAGCTTTTATTTACAGCACCATCCGCTCCATCGAATGCATCTTGCAGCGGTATCAGTCGATCACTGGTAGTAGAATCACGCGGTGTCCCGGTGGCGGCATCTAGTTTCTCCTGTACTAAAAAGAAATAAAGCAGTTTATTTTCATTGACCTCTATTTTGCCAAGATAGCAGTTCTATAATGAACTAAGTATAATATTTTAATGGCATTGGCTCCAGATAGATTCTAAGATAGAACATAAAGACTTTGAACTTTGAACTATTAACAAAGAATTTGCTCAACTTACGGCTCAGATTCTCAGCATGCAGCAGCTCAAATTCGCGTTCGATCTGCGAGAATAGCTGATGCAACCGGGCACGGAACGGTTCCTCGTGATGGCTGCCAGTAGCCGAAGGTGGCCCTATTCCAATCAGCATATCGTCGGCCAAGCTAGAAAGCTTTAGGGATTTTTTGGCTGCCACAAGTTGTTTACTGGTGGATCCCCCAACGGATGTTGCCCCAGTTGAGCCAACACTGGTTGAGCTTGCTGTTACGCCGACGACACCAGCACCACCGCTAGCACCAGCCGCAGCGCCTCCACCTGCAGCACCACAAACGCACGTAGCACCCAACATCAGAGGCTTGGCTCCGGCCACTCCTGGTAAACCACTTTCCAGAGGCATTCCGCAGATCTTATCAATAATTGGATGAAACCTTTCGCGATCTATCGTATCTGGCGTATTAACGTGTTACGCAAGTTGACCACTTTTTTTTTTCCTTGATGGGCTGGATTATGTTTACCCACCCACGAGCCAATTAATAAGGGATTACATCCGGGGCTACTATCATAGTGTTGCACTTCCGCAGAAGCAAATTAAAAAAAAATGATATTACGCCACAGCTATAGTTGCAACAATGCTTTCCAATTTTGCAGCAAACACACTTTGCACTGAGTCAGCCTCTAATAGCATCTATTGCTACTATCTTAGATATCCACATAGGAGTTTAAGCAGTTTTGGAATGTTGTAATACTATCAGAAATTTCTTAAGTGCATCATCGAAATTGCAAAAGAATTTTCTGACTGTCAAAACGACAAAAATATCAGTAGTCGAGCTGCGAAGCGGGTGACAGATAGGAATGAACTCAACCCTATAGGAAATAAAGCCTTCTTCTTGATGTTTCTATAGAAATCAAGTCGGGTTAACTAAATGAATACCAAGGGATGGTATGTTTGTTTTTATTTTGCTGCTAGCTTGGCATATTATAGTCTTTCAGCGTTTTCGTTTCTATACGCAAAGAAAACGTGCTGCTTATAAAGCGTCTATATTAGGGTTCATCTTTATCTTCATTAGGTTTTACTTCATCTGTGGTTTTACTGCTTTTTTCATATTTCCTAAAATAAAGAACTTCTATAAGCTGCTTTTCTATAAAACAATTATCTAATTTTATTCAACAATATAAGACACAGCTGTTAGTTTAACAAGAAAAAAATTACCAAACCGAAAGTTCTTCCTTCATTTTTAGAGGCTTGCCCGGACGGGATAAAAAAATTGATAAAGTTGTAGCATTATAATTAAGTTTGTCTAGCTATTTTGTTCTGAGCGTGTAGTGATTGAGTCAAAAATAGACCAAAGATGAGTGTATAGAAGTAAGAGTGTAACCATAACTGTCAAACGCGCACATGGGAAAACAACAATCAACAAATCAAAACAACAGCAACCGAAGAAGAAAATTTGGATTTCGATTCGTCATCGCAGTGAAAGCATTATTACTGAAAATCCGCCATCTGCTCACATCCCAGAGTCGCTGCCAGAATTGAAGGAGGAAATATCCGTATTGTTCGTCAATAAGGTGAGATAAAGTGGATCAGCTTTGTTGGACTGGATAAATCAAACGTTTCTTCGACTCGCAGGCAGCGGATAAATAAGTGCTCCCCGGGTGGTCAGTAGAAACGGAAACCGAGCGAGGTAGCGAAGGTAGCAGCAATCCGTCGTCACCGATTCCAGTAGAAAGCTGTGGAGGACTTGCAATTGCTGCTGCTAAGGTGAGATGAAAATTGCCCTGCGAGTAACGGTATAACGGAGTGTGGTATTGTTTACAGACGGAATCCGAGTCTCCTATTGCCAGATTAGCCGGAAGGACATACAACCAAAGCTCAGGTAAAACAACATTCGTCCTTCGAGAATTATCCTCTCTAAACCCAGCATTTTGCCGTAGATTGCTGAAGACTTTGGTGGCGAAGGGCAAAGAGGAAAAGAAGGAGAAAGAAACCTTCACAGCCTCGAGACAAGGCAAAGGTGAGTCTAACCATAAAAACCCCTCCTATACTCAGTAAAGTAGCTGCTCGTTATTGTAGTGTCGGGTGCCCAGCAAACCACATTACGGACGGTAGCCATAAATTTAGCGAAATTACCAACGGCCCCATTGGGTGAGTGCCTTATTATCGTACTGCATGAGCCAATCTTAAAGTAGCGATGAATTTTAATAGGGTCGTTTTTGGGAGCTGAGCCAAACGCTTTTCGGGACTCGATTTTCGCCATCTTGGTTTTGCGAGTCCCGTTTTTGCGAAATCAAGCTGCGGACGTTGCGAGAGCCAGCCGGAAGTAGGCGGAAGTGCTCCGGGCAGCTGTGGTACGCCCGTCGAAGCAGTGCAGCCAGGCAGGGTTGCCAGTTCTACAGAAAATCCGTGATATTAAGCTGTGATACACCTGTGCCGTCCGAGCTGTGATATGATTGTTGTTATTGTTTGGATGTTAGGGTAGGAAACGGGCCCGTGAGTAATAATGTAAGCTAGCTTAAGTTTTTAAAATGTCGTGTGTAAGTAAATAATTAGAGAGTTGTCAAAGGAATATCGAAATTATTCACCGTCAAATTGGTCCTGCCAAAACAACATCGAATATTGATATTCTCAAAGCTTTGTATTCAAGATTGGCACATTATAAGTCGCGATTGGCCATCATTGCGCCACCAGATTTTCTTATGGAAACCTTGTCGTCACTTCGTATTCTAGTAGATATGTTGCTAGCGGATATTGATCTTGTGATAAATCCAGTGCTACCAGTGCAAACAAGTGGAGTGAGTACGGTATATGAGGAGACTTGTTCGAATGAAGCAGAAGGTGGTCAAAATTCAGCGTTGTCAGCAAGATCGGAGAAAACACCCACTCCACCAGGTTTCCACGTCAGAGAGCCAGAACAGCAGCATCAAGAGAGACCCCAGCAACATCTAAGACAGCCAGCAGCCGGAGAGCCTTTCCAGCATCAGCAGCTTCATGCAGTACTGAATCAACAACGCGAGCAGATAAATACAGAGCTTAAAAATTTTGAAGATTTGAAGCAGCAACAGCAGGAGATCAACCGGTACAGGCAGGCACAGGCAACACAAGTTGTTGCATCGGCATTTCAACAACAACAGCAACTAGATTTGGTGGAACAACAACAACAATTGATACGGCAGCTGCAAAACAGAAATCAGCAATTAGAGCAGGCAAATCGACTGTTGCAGAGACAAAATAATCGACAACAACAGCAACCATCACACCAAGAGGAAGTAGTTCGTCGCATACCTAAGGGTATTCACAATTGGCCATTCAGATTCCGGGGCCAGCATGATACAACCTCTTTGAATGTTTTTTTGGACAGAGTTGAGGCGTATGCATCTTCAGAGAACGTGGACGAAGGAACTTTACTAGCCAACGTGAAACACCTACTGGAAAAATCAGCTCAAGATTGGTACACCCATGCATTTTTCGAAGGCCGACTGACGTCATGGGAGGAGTTTAAGATAGAAATACGCAGGGAGTTTCTGCCGAGTAGTTACTCTCAAATTCTTCGCCTGGAAGTCTCTTATCGTTTTCAAGGGCAAAACGAATCGTTTGCAGAGTTTTATCGTGCTATTTCAATGCTGTTTCGCTTCATTACGCCGCCGATGTCAGAGGAGGACAAGATCTTTATTATTAAGAAAAACATGTGTGTAGATTACGCCATCATCGTTGCAGCAGCAAACCCGACAACAGTGAATGAGTTGGTGAGAATATGCTCCAGTTACGACGACACACGCAGGCTATTGAATTGTCAACGCAAAATTCCACTCCCACACAGCAGCTTGCTGGAGCCGAACTTTGCAACCCCGGTTCAACAACAGCGATCGAATGTCCCACCGACCAATCAACGCTTCAGCCGAGTGAACACAATAGAAGAAGAAGAGCCCACGTTTTCTT
Organism: Uranotaenia lowii; assembly: GCF_029784155.1. Lineage (NCBI taxonomy): Eukaryota > Metazoa > Arthropoda > Insecta > Diptera > Culicidae > Uranotaenia > Uranotaenia lowii. The sequence goes on along the minus strand of NW_026598171.1, from coordinate 32,845 downwards.
CCGATGCAACGCAACAATCGGAACACGAGGAATTGCAAGCGAAAATCGAGGACCTGGAACAGCAAGTATGTGCTTTCAAGATGCAGCTCAATAAGCAACGAGTAGAAGGAAGACCAATGGGTGTGAGAAGCCAAGAACAGATGAAATCTCTCCAACGGCAGCCAGACCAACAGTTTCGTCTTCTCCGCAGACAACCAGAACTTCAACAAGCTTCTTCGCAATGGTTAGGAAACCCAGTTGCTCAGACGTACTCTCATGAGACGGTTATATAGACAAGCATCAAACCCACAGCCGCAACTCTCCGTAAGATCGCAACACTTTCAAGAAGCAATACCGCAAGATAGTCAACGAAACGCTTCGGAGCAGCAGCTCCAACAACACCAAGCAGCCTCGGGAAGTCTATTGAAAGTTTGTTGGAATTGCGACGAGGAAGGCCATCGCTTCACAGACTGTCCGAGACCACAGGCCATATTATTTTGCTATCGCTGCGGTAGAAAGGGCTATTCGCTACGTAGTTGCTTTACTTGTCGCACAGATTCGGGAAACTTGGCAGCGGAGAATCGCCAATAGAGGGAAGCCATTCTTCGTCTCTTGTATATCCCTCAACCATCTTTGATTTCCATTTCCTTCACTCGATCATCATTAACACTGGAGTCGATAATCGACCACACGCAAAAAATTAAAATCCGTGAAAAAGAATTCACTGCACTTTTGGATAGTGGAGCTACCTGTTCACTGCTAGGAGGAAAAATGACAAGATTAGTTGAAGAACTGAACTTGCCGGAAGAAACTATAAATGGAGGAATTCGTACTGCAGATGGAACAAAACATGCCGTGCAGGGTTTTGTAAGGCTGCCTATTGAATACAATAATCGGAAAAGCAATTTACCTCTTTTGATTATACCAAGCATTCCTGATTGTATAATTCTCGGAATGAATTTTTGGGAAAAATTTGGAGTTAAAGCCATTTGCTGCATGGCCGAACATATAGTTGACAGCAAAAACGACGAACCAATGAAGCAACTGTCGCCTGAAGAGAAAGTGCAACTAGATGCCGTGATATCAAAATTTCCAGTGGCAACAGAAGGGCATTTAGGAAGAACCACTTTATATGTCCACAAGATTGATGTGGGAGGAGCAATACCACGAAAACAACGCTACTACACGATGTCACCATACGTTCTAGATGAAATCAATAAAGAAATTGATAGAATGCTTTCGTTAGACGTTATTGAAGAGGCACAATTCTCTCCATGGAACAATCCTCTGGTGGCGGTAAAGAAGAAAACCGGGAACTACAGGGTATGCCTGGACGCTCGTTACCTTAATTCCATTATGGTTAATGAAGGGTACCCCATACCACAGATCTCAGCCATAATCAACAATCTAGGCAATTGCAGTTACATCACTTCAATCGACCTGAAAGATGCGTTCTGGCAGCTACCACTAGAAAAAAGTTCTCGTCCGCTGACTGCCTTTACTGTACCTCAACGGGGACATTATCAGTTCAAAGTTGTTCCTTTTGGGTTATGCACAGCGAGTCAGGCATTATCGAGGGTAATGACACACCTTTTTGCAGATCTGGAACCACAAGTATTTTGTTATCTGGATGACATTATAATATGCTCCCAAACGTTCGAAGAACATCTTCAATTACTTACCGAGGTATCAAACCGTTTAAAAAGGGCTAATTTGACCATTTCAAAAGAAAAGTCCAAGTTTTGTAGAGCTGAATTAAAATATCTTGGCTTCGTTCTGAACGAGAAAGGATGGAACGTAGATCCAGAGAAAATCAGCTGCATCATAAGTTTTCCAACCCCCACAACAAGGAAAGAACTACAACGTTTTCTTGGCTTAAGCAACTGGTATCGCCGTTTTATTGAGAACTTCTCGGAAATAGCAGCGCCGTTAACTGAGCTCACCAAAACTAAGGCAAAGTTTAGATGGAACACTGGAGCGGAACAAGCATTCGAAAAACTGAAAAAAGCCCTTACTTCTGCACCTGTCTTAGCAATGCCAAACTATAACAAGCCGTTTGCGATAGCCTGTGATGCAAGTGATATTGCAATAGGAGCGGTCCTGACGCAGGAGTTCGAGGGACAAGAGCATCCGATTTGTTACTTTTCTCAAAAACTGTCGTCCTCGGAACGTAAATACTCGGTAACAGAAAGAGAATGTCTAGCCGTTATTAGAGCCATTGAAAAGTTCAGAGGGTTCATAGAGGGGATTAAGTTCACAGTGTATTGTGATCATGCAGCACTAAGTTATCTTAGGTCCCTGAAGAATCCTACCGCACTCATGAGTCGTTGGCTACTCCGCTTGAACGCGTTTGATTTCAACATCAAATACCGCAAAGGCACAGTGAACGTCGTCCCCGATGCACTATCCAGAATTGTTCCAGACAGCGTTCTGGCAGTAACAACAGAAGCAGATTCCTGGTACACGCGGTTGAAGGAACAGGTAAAGCAAAACGCAAGCAATTTTCCGGACTTCAAGCTGATTGACAAAGAGTTATACAAAAACTGCAAGTGCAAAGATGAGTTGGGAACGGTTACGCATAGATGGAAGAAGATTGTTCCGAAGAACGAGCGGTTGGATATGATCCGAAGGTTCCATGACTCGACATCGTCAGCGCACTTGGGTCTCATGAAAACTCTCCACAAAATACAGACCTTCTACTACTGGCCTAAGATGGCTGAGGATGTAGCAGCATACATCAGGACATGCGATATTTGTAAGGCGAGCAAAGCATCGAACACTGCGATGATGCCAACCATGGGAGCGGCGAAACCTGCACGACTTCCTTGGGAATTAATCTCGGTCGATTTTGTCGGCCCCTTAACCAGATCAAAAGCAGGAAACACAGTAATGTTGGTCGTAGTAGACTGGGTGACCAAGTACATAATAGTCCATCCCATGCGCGCGGCAGACTCGGTCAAAATGGTGGATTTTTTGGAAAAGCAGGTATTCCTGAAGTTCTCGAGGCCACGAATCATCTTATCGGACAACGGGAAACAATTTTTATCGTCAGCGTTTAAAGCTCTGTTGGCAAAACACCACATCACACACATGACAACAGCTTACTACTGTCCGATGGTGAACAATGCTGAGCGGGTTAACCGGGTGCTCATAACTTGCATCAGGGCGTTAATCGAAGAGGACCATCGGAACTGGGACGCCTACCTAGCGGCCATCACGGCAGCTATAAATAGCGCTAAACATGAAGTTACGGGAATAAGTCCTCACCATGCAAATTTTGGTAGAGACTTAGTGCTTCACACGGATCTGTACACACAACAGGCAATCAATACACCGAAAGATCCCAAAGTAGCTCAGGAAGTACGTTTGTCATCAATCCGCCGTATACACGAATTCATCCAGCAACGCATTAAAAACAACCACACAAAATCAAAGCAACGATACGACGTCAATAAGAAACCAGCTACATTTCTTGTGGGTGACTTGGTGTGGCGTCGCAACTTTACCCTCTCATCGAAGGCGGACCACATCAATAGAAAATTGGACCCCAAATTTGTACCGGCGATGGTTAGGAAAATTCTGGGCACCAACCTCTACGAACTGGAAGATGTCCAATCAGGAAAACAGGGTCGGTATCATGCTAAAGACATGAAAGCCGACTAGTAAAAATTCAAGCTATGTAAGCAGTTGCTGACAACACACACACAAAATACGACATTGAGACGGCTGATGGACCTACATACACACATTGAAACCTCGCCTCCAATCCTATCGGACCACGACAACACGTTCCTGACGCCGAACTAGCGTTGAATTGCGCTTGGGATATTGGAATGCTGGAAATCCTGGAAAGTACAGCAGCTCCAAACACCACGTCGCTGCAGTCAAAGGGATTGTCAGGACAACATCAAGAACCCCGCGGATTACAGTTTTGCGCAGAAGTCGTGCGGAGTAGACTTCATGACGGCCGCTACTACCATATCGACTCTCTGCCGCAAACTACCAATACCGCCATGTTCCAGCTATGACGCAGATCAACCACCATTTGTGAACCACTACGCTCAATGCGCTAAAAACACCGTTAGCCGATCGGGAAAAATCGTGCCACCATCGAGGGCATTTAGCAGGATCATCGCTCGCTATCTCCTCGAATTATCACAGCTATGACGACAGGCTAGGCCTGTGAACGACTGCGTTATCGCCGAAAACACCGTTGCCGATCGGGACAAATCGAGCCATCGTCAAGCGCAGCGAGCAACAACACCTTTCACTACCTCCTCGCTTGACGACTATACAGCTACGTCCATCACCAAGGGTGATCAACAAAGAGATCTTCTTAGACTCAGCAAACACGCACAGCGTCAATCACCACACTACACCGAACGTGACAGTATGCCCGACTAGAGCATTGGTTAACGCCTTCGCAAGCGGATAGAGCTCATCCGCAGCGACAGTGCGGAATTCACGCTGCAAATCTGCTCCCCGAGCGACAGCAGTAATTTCCTCGACATGGACAACACATACTGAAGCAGTACGGAGTGTGCAGGTATCGTCTGGACAGGCTCCTCAGTAAATGGAGGTCAAAAACAGGACCATGCAGACCGAGAATACCCGGAAATGACTCCTCAGCGCCAAGGCGCTTCCCGTTCACGAACCGAGAAAAATCGTACTCTGTGGGCTGGACGCAGTTCACAGAGAGTTTCGAATAGAGACAGCGTTGGTTTGTCAAAGCTAGGCGAATCAATGCATCACCGATATAGACACCTTTCTACCCGCAAGGCCTCCCGCGGGCTAGCCGTTAGTCAGGGCGAGAGAAACTGACCGTGTTCATGCTAAACGCAAACACGCCGTTACTGGAACGTGACAAACCAGCAAGAAGCTCTCTTGAGCGCGATCCGTTAGTCAGGGCGAGAGAAACTGACCGTGTACATGCCTCGCGCTGTCACGCCGTTACTGGAACGTGACAAACCAGCAAATCCAGCTATGCACGCAGAAACACGACTGCCAACAACGGATGACCACTCCACGAAAATCCGGACAGACAGACCGTTTGCCGATCGGAACAAATCGAGCCGCGGAGAGCAACATCTGGACAACAGCACCATTAAACCAGCTATGAGCTACACCAGCTACGAAGATAACACCAAAATACAACCTTGGAACAAAACAACAAACCGTACTAATCTGGAATGGTGTCACTACATACGAGGTGAATCCAGTGTTCGAACCACATGCTGAACTAGTCCTAATTTTAGGGGGAGTAGCATAAACGGGGTCGTCAAGAAAACCCTCCATTCAAAAGCAACGCGATCTGGAGGCGCGGTATAACCTCCATTCGGGCTCTTGGCGATCAGGGAACTAAATTCTCCCTTTCCACGGATTTGCTGCTTTTCCCTCCTTTTATATCACCATATTTTTTAACCTCTTTTTAATTTTTATATTTGTTCAATGTTTTGTGTTTTTGAGCAAATTCGTAATGTTTAAGCTACTGTTTTGTGTTTGTAACCGTAGCGGAGGCAAGAATTTGAAAGCTGGTACAGGAACGGTCAGAGACGATTTGCCAAGACTCGTTGGCGTTCGGTCAAGTCTTCCAGAAGTCGCTGGAGTAGTATTTTCGATTTGGGCCTTTAAGTTTCGATCTGGCAAGCATTGTTGTGGCTTGCGAAGTTTCGTGGTTGCCTTAGGGTGGCCAGACCGATGTCTCTGATCGTTGCCTAGGTATAGAGGTTTTTGAATTTTTCATGAATCGTTGTCTCCGATTCATGAAAAATTCTTCCGTTGCGGTAGTGTATGTAGCATTATAATTAAGTTTGTCTAGCTATTTTGTTCTGAGCGTGTAGTGATTGAGTCAAAAATAGACCAAAGATGAGTGTATAGAAGTAAGAGTGTAACCATAACTGTCAAACGCGCACATGGGAAAACAACAATCAACAAATCAAAACAACAGCAACCGAAGAAGAAAATTTGGATTTCGATTCGTCATCGCAGTGAAAGCATTATTACTGAAAATCCGCCATCTGCTCACATCCCAGAGTCGCTGCCAGAATTGAAGGAGGAAATATCCGTATTGTTCGTCAATAAGGTGAGATAAAGTGGATCAGCTTTGTTGGACTGGATAAATCAAACGTTTCTTCGACTCGCAGGCAGCGGATAAATAAGTGCTCCCCGGGTGGTCAGTAGAAACGGAAACCGAGCGAGGTAGCGAAGGTAGCAGCAATTCGTCGTCACCGATTCCAGTAGAAAGCTGTGGAGGACTTGCAATTGCTGCTGCTAAGGTGAGATGAAAATTGCCCTGCGAGTAACGGTATAACGGAGTGTGGTATTGTTTACAGACGGAATCCGAGTCTCCTATTGCCAGATTAGCCGGAAGGACATACAACCAAAGCTCAGGTAAAACAACATTCGTCCTTCGAGAATTATCCTCTCTAAACCCAGCATTTTGCCGTAGATTGCTGAAGACTTTGGTGGCGAAGGGCAAAGAGGAAAAGAAGGAGAAAGAAACCTTCACAGCCTCGAGACAAGGCAAAGGTGAGTCTAACCATAAAAACCCCTCCTATACTCAGTAAAGTAGCTGCTCGTTATTGTAGTGTCGGGTGCCCAGCAAACCACATTACGGACGGTAGCCATAAATTTAGCGAAATTACCAACGGCCCCATTGGGTGAGTGCCTTATTATCGTACTGCATGAGCCAATCTTAAAGTAGCGATGAATTTTAATAGGGTCGTTTTTGGGAGCTGAGCCAAACGCTTTTCGGGACTCGATTTTCGCCATCTTGGTTTTGCGAGTCCCGTTTTTGCGAAATCAAGCTGCGGACGTTGCGAGAGCCAGCCGGAAGTAGGCGGAAGTGCTCCGGGCAGCTGTGGTACGCCCGTCGAAGCAGTGCAGCCAGGCAGGGTTGCCAGTTCTACAGAAAATCCGTGATATTAAGCTGTGATACACCTGTGCCGTCCGAGCTGTGATATGATTGTTGTTATTGTTTGGATGTTAGGGTAGGAAACGGGCCCGTGAGTAATAATGTAAGCTAGCTTAAGTTTTTAAAATGTCGTGTGTAAGTAAATAATTATAATTGCTACAGATTTGGGTTTTGCGTGTTTGTGTTTTGGGTAAAAGTTAGCCGAGCAGCACACACTGAAAGTCAGTGGTGCTCAACCTGTTTCAAAGTGTCAAAAACAAGAAAATATTTGTCAGTATTGTTGTAAAATTTATACAGCGAAACGACTTACTTACCGAATAAGGGTTTGCTATCAGACAACACCAAATTCTGATCACTCTATTTTTTCAAAACCTTCAAGTTCCAAATCTGACACCTCGATTGCTGATTTTCCAGCAATAATTATACTTAATTTATATATAGTAAGTAAGTATATATTTACCATGTTGCAAATTTTCAACTATTTGGAGTAGCTGATTGATTCTTTTCTCCACAATATACTTACATTGACATATTTTACATTCACTCCATAACAGTTCATACGAAGTCATGCATGGTGCCGGGTATGGCATTTGGGAATTCTTTAAATCATATTTTAAATCCATATTTTTATCGAACTGCGGTGAATCCGTGACCCCATGGTGGATTTTCTATATACATGACATATACATTAGGGTGGCCCAAAATTGTACTATGTCTGGAATTTTGGGGGCTCAAGCTTCAAACGACAGCTTAGGGTGTAAGAAATAATATTGTATATGGCGGCGACTCAGAAAAATGATGTTTCGAGGTCGCACTGGTTCGATTTTTGGAAATAGATCATTTTTTCGACATTTTGTCCTAATAATATTTTCAGATCTTGAAAAAGTATCAAACATGTGTCTCTAATATTTTTTAAATTTTCTCTATAATGTAAGTTTTAAACTTAAAATTCATTGGGACTGTTTTGGACTCTCAATTTGTATGTATGATTTTTTAAATTACGCAATACTATGAATTTAAAAAAAAAATTACAATTAACAAAAAAGTGTACTTTGGATTAAGATTTTTAATTAACATTGAATTCAAAAGATGCGCGAAGTTCCGTACCCTGGGTTCCCATGGGTCACGGCGGCGGTGTGTGCATGAGTGGATAATGATGGTTCACTATCATTGTCCTGGCAGGGTCGTTGCACACATCTTGTCAAGCATGGATCATAATATGATTCAAATTAGAAGGCGTGATGGACACCTTTATTTAAATTAAATTAGATGAATGGGAGTTGAAACACTTTCCCACCCTTCCGTTGAACAATGGGAAAATTTTGTAGTGAAAATAAAATATCACAATTTGCCATCATAAAGACATAGTACAATTTTGGGCCACCCTAATATACATACATCTTCCTATGGTGACACACGCGATGTATTACGACCTTGAAATAGGGCCAAGGAAGCTCAAATGTTAGGTTTTACTATCGAATTTATGCACATAATTAGATATTTTATCGCAGAAAGGAAGATCATAGTCGAAGTCATTGGTCGAGAAGCAATTAGGAAATCCTAGTGGTGCAAATAAAAAATGTCACTCAAATTGAATTGTGAGAACTAATAATAATAACAAACGGGGTACTTAACATAATTTATCGAGTTACAGCCGAGTGAAAAGGCTATTACGTAGTATCAAATGGTCCCGAAATTAGGATGTTTATCCTCCAGCGCCGAGGAAGAAGACAAGTCGAAGTCTTCCAAAGATGACGCTGAAACGAATTCCAAAATTCCAATCGTCTATCGCCACGAGTATGGGGTGCGATTCTGTGGACTACAAAAATTGCACCCTTTCGATGCAGCTAAAAGCATTAACATATTCAAACTACTAAAAGCCGGTGGTTTTATCGAAGAAATCAGCCAAATTCACCGGCCCAGACAGATTACCGATGATGAACTATTGGAGGTGCATACAAAACGATACCTCGAAAGTTTGAAGGTTTAAGGAAAAATTTGATATTTCACTTATAAAATTATTAATATTATCCTTTGAAATTTTGCAGTGGAGTTTGAATGTAGCCAAAATTGCTGAAATACCACCCCTGATCTTTGTGCCAAATTATTTTGTTCAGCGAGCTTATCTGAAACCGATGCGTTTTCAGGCCTATGGATCTTTGATGGCCGCCGAGTGTGCTCTCGCTTCACCAAGTGGAGTGGGTTGGGCCATAAATTTAGGCGGAGGCTTTCATCATTGTAGCTCGGATCAAGGTGGCGGCTTTTGTCCATATGCGGATATTACCCTTACAGTCAAGATGATTCTTTCTAGCGGCAGGGGTATTGAGCGAGTTCTCATATTGGACTTGGACGCTCACCAAGGAAACGGATACGCACGGGATTTAATCGATAACAAAAGTACCTACATTTTGGACATGTACAACTATCGTATCTATCCTAGAGATCAGGAAGCAAAAATAGCTATAAGACTGGCTGTCGAATTGAAACCACACACTGATGACCAGGAGTATCTTCAAAAGCTTCGAAAAAGTTTATTCCGTGCTTTTGAGGAATTTCAACCGAATTTTCTAGTCTACAATGCTGGCACAGATATTCTTAAAGGAGACCCTCTCGGTTTACTGGATATTACTCCTGAAGGTGTTATCGAGCGGGATGCTATCGTCTTCAGGATGACAAGAGAAAAAGGAATCTCACTCGTAATGCTTCTTAGTGGTGGCTATCTGAGGAGCTCGGCCCGCGTCATTGCGGACTCTATTTTGAATTTACAAAAGGAAGGTCTGTTACCCCTGCATCATTAATTTAACAACGATCCTGGAATCGTATACCTATAAACGTATATGCAACTAAAAACTGTGAGAGTCACCAAAGGAATCATATAGTCTGTACGAAATGCTGTGATGTTACCCAACAAAACCGATGGATTGATTGTATTTTACTAATGTTTCTGCTTGAATAAAATTCATAAATATAACCTGTTGTTCTTCTACAAAAACATATCGATTATCCAACTCGGCAAATATATTTTTAAATAATTGTATATTTAGTATTTTGAATGATAGTCGACTCTCCCTATCTTTTTTTAGGTCCTATCTTCATCTTGCACCTACTGGAATTTTTTCAACCATGGTTTTGGCATGCGCGAAGTTGAACGAATCCAAGCAACCGCTTAACGGTCACAGTTTCTATAGCGAAAACATTCAGTTGGTCGTGTTCATATAACAAACAATAAAATATCAAGGTCCGCGTCGTTTTTCAAACATTCCAGATAAAAACGCCCAAGCAAACAAGTCTACCTTGACCGAAATACAGGATGCTCAATTCCCTGCACATTAGCGCAGAAGATCGTAAGGAATCGGCGGCTATCGAAAGACGACGCCGCTATGAGGAATCTCGTAAGCAGAGAATCTTCAATGCCCGCCGGCGAGTCATTGGGGTGAGTCGTTAAGCTTCAAGTTGAAATATTTGAAAACCACACAGTAGTGTTAAAGCTGTTAAAACATCACCCTTCCTTTTTAAAATTAACTAAATACTTGAACCCGTTTGCACCTCCCAGATTGACACCACTGTTCTTGAACAACAAATTCAAGAGCGACATCAGCTCAACGAACAAGAACGGGAACAACAACGAAAGTTCGAAGAGGAACAACGCCGTCAAACGCAACTGTTGTACATGAAAAACCAAGAACAACAACGCCTGCGATCTCAAATCCAGGACGAAATCAATCAGTTTAGGAAGCTCAACCAGCGACCAGAACAATCTCGTGATTTCGACTTGTTCGATCCAAATGGACTCAAAAAATCTTTACCAGCGCGCGTAGGAGATCATGATCCTCGGTTAACAATCTCCGGGGCTCAGAAGTTTGAAGGTGAGGATCTAACTGGAGGGCAGCGAAAGCGCATGCAAATACAACAGCAAAAGTCCTGGCTCGAGCAACAGATTCGAGAAAAACGCAGGGAAGAGCTAGATCGAGTTGCTGCTAGTAAGTTTCTTCAAGAAGCTCTGGAAGCACGGGAACGTAAAGCACTCAAATTGGCAGCAGAAGAACGAGAGGCGCGTTGTAAAATTCAAGAATCAATCAATCAATTTAATAAGTCCTTGGTCCAGCAGCAAAATTATCAACGAGAGCAGCAAAAGCGTGAGGAAGAACAAGATAACATGGCTGAAATCTATAATCATCTTACCAGTGATATAATGACGGAGAATCCAGATGTAGCGAAAAGTGCTTTGGGTCCTAACCGTGTTATCGCCTACCGCTATAAAGGTATGAATCCAGAACAGTTACAGGAGTTTAGAAATGGACAGCAACAGCAACGAGAAACCTTGAAACAACGCCAAAGTGAGGACCAAATGAGAAAGGAAACCTGGGACAAGCTAGCGAACGATTTTGATCGAATGGCTGTGCAAAATGAGCGTCACGTGAACCATTTGCGGCGCCAAATAATGTCAGCCACAGCCAGCGAAAACCAGAATCTATCGGACGAGCAACAGCGTAAATTGGACTTCATGAACCGCGTGGTCTATCAGAACGTACCGACTATCGAGTACTTTGAGCAGTTCAATACTACCACACGGTAGACGATGTGTGATGAAAAATCTCCTCTTCTGTCAAGCATTTTCGGAAACATATATTTCGCACGAATTGCTAGGTTTGATCAATAATTTATTATAAGTATTCGTGTAATCACCGTTTGTATCAGTATAAATTAGCACGTAGAAAAAATAAGATTTTTCAGCATTGGAATTTAAAGAAGGTAATAAATGAGCAAGCTTGTAATGGATAAACATAACATGGAAAGTTGAATTACTATTAGTTAATCGATCGATGATCGCAGCCTAGCAGCTTTGGTCATTCTGCAGTCTTGCTGTTAGGGACAGTGAGATGTTTAAATTTAGTTCCTAACACTGTGTTGGAGGGGCGATTCTGTAAAAAAGATAAAAAGATTAAGGTTCTTTAATGTTTCACTCTTCGAATTCGAATTGAACGCTGGATGTAACAGAATCGCTAAATATTTACCAAAAATTAAAAGGGTAACTATTAATCTTTAAATACTCACGGTACCGTTGACGCGCATTGATTAAACAGCACCTCAGATCGGCTGTTGATAAGAAATACCAGCACGAACGATATAAGCAACACCACAAAACCAATCGACAGTGTTAGCGACTCGTGTACAGCAGATGGGCGTAGGAAAATACGCGCAGACATTTCTCGCCATGTCGACTCAGTCCAAGTAGAATAGTTACGAGAAGTGTAATCATAACTATCGTTGAGAAACGCTGGCGATAAAGCTTGGCTGAAGTTTTGGGTAGTCCAATGGCACTCACCAGCACCGGAGTAACCGGCGTACCATTTATACGGCTGATGCATGGCCTTGCATTCTGCTTTGCTAGTTGCGTTAGGGACCTTTTGGCCAACGAGAAATCCGAGCATATGATAAATCCAACCCGAAGCCTCCGAAGGGAGCGTTGAGTGTACGCTAATGTATCGGATTGGTGGTGGTGGTTTGCCGTAAGGTTTGGGATGATCGGGTTTAGAGACTGCGTGAAATAATGGACAGTCTGCTGAAGTAAGAAAACAGTACAGGAACTCGTCTACTAACAGGCTGCTGGCTCCAAAGTTTGCATTGTATGGAAGGCCGGTAATTCGCTCGTACATGACCATAGCTAGCAAAGAAGATGCGTTGCGTATGCGCATTTGAATTGAGTCACTTGCAAAGAAACTATTTCTTTTGGACAAATCTTCCAGTTGAGTAAAATCGTTCCCCTTTGAATGATTTCCATAAACAAATTTTAAATTTTCACTGTCGTCGTAAATAGAATGGTAGAAACGATTTTTTGGCGCCGTCGTAAAAATTATTGCAGGAAAGCTGGAATTCTCTCGTAGAAAGGAATGGGACGACACTGGAGGCAGATTCGTTGTTAAGATCGGTGCTTCCGCCTTGATATTGAATTGGAATTTAGTGTTGATTTTATCAATTGTTGATGAAATCAGTTGTATATCCTTGATTTCTGAGGCATGATAGACCTTAAGATCATTGAGATCATCTATTGTACCTATATCAATCATTAAATCTATATTCTCTAATGATATTGGGTTTGCCAAGCCGCCCTTGGGAAACAACCCATTTTGCAAATCGTAGACAAATCGCTGAGATCCAATGTAGTCATATGATTCGCCGTTAAAGAAAACGAACAACACATTAGGATCATTTGAATTGATTCTTTCAGGCAACACATTCGCCAAAACGTGGGAAAGTGATATCAAAACGGAAAAAGGAACCAGCGAATCCATTGCTCCAGCCCCGATTCCATCAAACATGGATGTAGTGTCCATTCGTGTCGATACAAGTATGAACCGTTCTGTTAAATCCAGCTTTCGTTCTTCCGGTTTTACTTGAACACGAGGAAATAACGTTGCAAAGACATTCTTTCCTTGCAACGGATCACAAAATTTTACTGGATTCAACGAATTGAAGACAGCAGATCGAGACCAGCATACTCTCGAGCTCAACGCTGCTGACATGAATGCTTTAACCTGAATGCTACACAAGCTTCTTTTGTGCTGATTGCTTAGGTCATAATTATTGAATTTCTCAAAACAATCTAACAACGTTTTGATTTCATCAGGGTCTGCCACGTAGTAAATCGGAAATGGAAAATCTTCCAACAATAGGCCTGTGCCCCAAGGATTCCAACTGTTGTCCGGTTGATCCACACTACAAGACTCACTGTCTCGAGAAACTAATCCACTGAATTGATTAGGACACCGTGATTCGTGACTGTACTGTTCCAACATGGAAGCATTGTTTATCAAAACCACGGCAGAGACAATCTCTGCACCCTGTTCCTTCAATCGTAGAATGTTCTCTCGAGTGAAAAGATGCGGCGGAATTATGGGGGCGTAGGGTGGAGCTGGGTGATCATTTACTATGAAATCGATATCCGCCGACGATCTTATCAAATGCAAAACACCGACCGAACCACCCAATTCACTGCTGCATCCGGTGACATGAGTTCCGTTCAGCCGCCGGAAACAGTGCGCTCCGCTGATGGATGTGTACATATCGTCTTTAATTCTTTGAGAATGTGCTGTATAAAAAGACATTAAAACTTAATCCTTTTTCTTTGAGGTGCATTTCATAACGGCACACTGACTCACCGCTTTTTGCTGCAATAAAAAACACAGCGAGTAGAAAATTAACGCCCAGTGGCCATTTTCTTGTTGGTGCGAGCATATTGAATAGCTTTTATTATATTCGCGTATTCCTAAGCCTATTTATAACGTTCAGATGGATTAAACATCTAAATTAACTAAAAAAAGACGAGATTTCTCGACCAGAAACTAGAAAATTGTTTTGTTTACAACTATTTTTGACAAACGCGTTTAGGCCGATTCACACTTTAATCCACCAGAACAAATTTTCATTCTGTTTTCAGGAATCAAATCACCAAAGAAAAATTGAAGCATGTAGGGGAGATGGGGGCATAATGGCCACCTTAAGGAAAACGGTTATTTCTAGAGTTTGTTTTGATTAGGTCGTATAAACCAACATAAACAAAATTGAGTTATTTATTGCAAACGACTGAAAAACATGTATTCCACGTTAGGTAAACATTTGGTTTCATTTAATCGAAAAATAAATTTTAAAACATGATTTGAATTTAAGACGTATAATAACTTTATCGTTTTCGAGTGCAATTTGGTTTTAACGACGTTTTGCGCAGCACTGGATTGCCGTGAATGCAAAAGGACACAAAACAACAGTTCGTCGGGTCGGTTTTTGCGACGTTTTGCATTTCGGCAGGAAATGCATTGCCAAATGCTGAAAAGTTTATTTATATGAACGGGAATCGATTAACAGAGCTGTTTCGACTATCATAGTGAAATAAATTTCTTCAACTTGTTGCTGGGTAAGTGCCATAAACGTTTAAGTCCAAACTTAATTTTCACCCCGATAAATTTTCTCCGAACAGCGGCAGCCAACATAAGAACTTCGGATTCTGTAGTGCACATATTACCCGCAGTCAACGCTCCAGCAATAAAACGTAAGTCCTCTTTCTTTCTTTATTTTTTTGAGATACTTGACAAATTAACACTGGAATAATTTCCTCAAATTACATGCCAATAATTGAGGCATGCCCCAGAGGGATCATATCATGTAAGAAATTTAGTACTTGAAGCAAGTTAGCAGAAATTAGCGAACGTTGGGACAAAAAAGTCATGTTTTAAGATTAAACTAATCAATTTGCGAAACGACGTTTGCGCCCAAAACGTAATGCAAAAGGTCATAAGTACTTGTTTACCCGGACATCTTAATTTAAGCCTGTATCTCCCTCACTGGTTTATTTCTCGTCTATTATTGTATCGTATACCAATATTTCAGACAATTCTGAGTCATATTTGAAATACAAGATTTGAAAATGTGTTTCAAAACTTCAAAAGCGATTTTCTCGAAACAAGTCGGGTGGCTCTTACGACTTAATCAAAAAAAACTCTAGATTTAACCATAGAAAATAGCTATAATATGGAGGTTACATTATTGTTTCGTGTTCAGACACTTGAAAAGCCTATTCCCTAACGGGCTGAAACGTGAAAAACTAGATGAAAACGTTAAAAAATGCATTTTAAAAAATTTTGCCAAAAGCTGTAAACCAGCCACTGTGGAGGCATAATGAGAACCCCCCCTCAGGCAGTATGAGCACCATTAATCAGAGTAAGATGTGCGTTTTTGCCGGGGAATCTAGCAGAGAATTCAATTCGATGAAGTCAGGTGAGTCGTAGATTCATCAAACAAAGCAATAACAAAATAATCTAGATCTGTTTGTAGAATACAAACAATTCACGCACGCTCATACATTAAGTGCTTTGTTCGGAGGATGATGCTACTAGCCGTATAATGTAACAATAAAAAAATCGATCATGAATTGTGAATGGAAAAAAATCACCTCGAACAGAAATCTAACTCTAGTCTTTTGATTACCTCTCCGACACCTTACCAATAGGCTAAATTGTCGGATGAAAACTAGTCAAGGTGTGGCGCTATAAATCAATTTTAATTCGCTGCTAGATTCTACGGCAGAAAATGCTCATTATGCCTCGATAATATGGTGCTCTATATGCCCCTAGTCAACAAATTTAAGTAAAAACGTGTTTTAAAATTGATAAAAGTGAAAAATCAAAAATTTTATGATGGTAAAAATTGAGAAACAATGTGAACATCATGTTGCAGTGCGTACATTATAGATCAAGGTTATTTTAAGATCATAAGAGCTTATTTCGTGGTGCTCAAAAATTATAATATTTTCGTAACTTGAGAACCAAGCTAGTTTTTTTTAAATATCTCTGTAAAGATGATAAGGAGATTCCATTTTTTGTGAAAAATTAATACTATAGGAAGTACGAAACAAATCCTCATGAAAATTTATTTAAGAAAATACGCGCTTTCGTAGAAAAGCGTAGTTCTCATTATGCCTCGGGTGCTCGTTATGCCCTCATCTCCCCTAACTGCTCGAAATCCTCAACTTGCTCCGTTGAGTCCACATGAATCTTATGGCGTATTTTTTTTAATTCCGGATTTGGCTCTGGAACCGTCAGAATAAAAAAACGATTTTCGGGTTTCGAGCAGGGAGATGGCATCCCTATCCTTTGTCATTGAATTTGACAACCATCAAAATTACGGGCCCACGATTTTGTGGGCCCATAACAAACCTGACATTTTGCTGTCAAGGACCCGAACTAAATGTCAAATGCTAGAGAAGTATGGTTGATAGCACACTAACACATCAATCATTCTGATTCCTCATTGGTTGAAATTTTGACTTTTTAGACTTCGTACTGCTTTGAGAGGAAAACACCATAAACGTCTCTCCCGATGGATAGAAAAAAAGAAGTAGATTCTTGTTCGAAAGAAGAACTAGATTGCCACCTCCCTGGTTTCGAGTTATTCCGTACGTAGGTGTGCGTGAGAACGAGTGCAATGTTTACATGCAGCTGTCATTTTGTTCTCCCTTCTAGATTTCTTCATTTGGTTCTTCACATCCGGATTGCCTTTTTTTCGTGTCCGGGTTGCACTGGACAGCAGATAGTACGATTTTGCTTGGCTGAGAGGTTCAAAATCGCGGCAATCATCATTTTCCCGTTCATTATTTCAACTGTTTTGCTTTCAGCCAAAAACAGCTGTTTAATGTTTTGACAACAACGTTGAGAGTATTGGTGAACTTCTCGCAAAACTGACTTTCTTCTCAGGGCGACTCCGTCCGTTTTTCGAGCGAACCTAAGTTGCCTCTCGAGCAATAAATGAGCATGATGACAGCAGTTAGAGCGAACCTAGGTTGCCTCTAGTTTGCCTCCAGGTGAAAAAAAAAACGGTATTATTCTGTGAGTCAAATTATGCGATCTACCAAACTTCGACTGATTCCAATAATTTTCCAGGCTAGAAATGTAAGCAGTGGTCCATGCTAAATACTTATAACGTTTTCGTTTATGACACTGTCACAAGGGTGAACTTTTTTAAATAATCAAACAAAAACGTCACCCGGGACGATGCAAATATGGGCACAAAAAAACTTGTAACAAGTGAATTGGTCTTAAATATACCTTCATGAATAAAAAAAATGGGTCACTTTTTCGCAAGCAAAACAAAACATTTCTAGGTTGCTAGCTCAACCCAATTGCCCCTTGAATGTACTAGCAAAGAATGTTCAACAATAACTGTCATCGAATGTTCATCAGTAAAATTTCACAATCCAATAATTAAATAAATATTTGATAAAATGCGGTTTGTATATTGTAATTAAGGACTAATAAACCTACAAAAATACATTACCTAATTCGCGCCGGCAGCAGCGATTTCCTTTTCATCGTCCCGATCATATTCATCGGCTTCATCTGAAGGTCCCTTTTTGTTTGATGCCTTTCCTTCCTCCGGAACATACAGGAAAGGGTTTATTTTCAATGACTCTCCAGAAGGTGGACTTTTTAGCAGTACTCGTGTAATAAATTTTCCTTCCCTTTTTGGTCGCATCGTAGCAATATCTTTTAACAGTGTCGACAAATTTTCTTCTAATTTTGCACTATCCATTTGAAGTGTTCCGATAGTAGCAACAATCGATCCGAAATCCTTCTGATACTCATCCTTTTCAGCCGAATACTGAATTCCATGAGAGTACCTCTCAATCATCTCCGCGAGGTTAACGCCGAGGGTTCCGTTTTTAGGATTAGGAAACTTGTTCTTCTTGAGCAAGCCACGAATAACGACCAGATCCGGAAGAATATTGGGATGAGCCAACACAAACGGATACTCGGATAACTGTAAATCACCGTTTTGAATTTCCTTTATGAGCTCGATCCCGCCAACCAGCGTTGCTCCGGATTTACTAGCCTCTTTTAGAATATCTTGACCTTTGGCAAAAACAATAATATTGCGATTCTCGCCATGCTCGAACTGGTGTGGGATGGCCACCATTCGTTGGAAGTTGTCGACGAATCGCGTTATTTTCTCCGCTTGCATATTTAGCTCGACGTGTGCTTGCAAAGGAGCATTTGGAAGGTTATAGACGGTTGGATGATGTGTTTCCCGATGGCACTGCACTGCTTCGGCCACTGTATACACCTTCCATTTATAGTACTTGCTGACCCAACAGTTATCGATTGGACTCTGCTTCCAGCTATCGTCAATGTGTTTGTTCGTTAGGTTCAAGTTGAGCCTGACGAAAACAATACAAATAATAATTATTAACTTTATAGGATTAATCAAACGTTGTGATTGATCAACAATAAAATACTTCAAAATTACTTACTTATCCTTGTTCCGCATATCGTGCCGGATAAAGCCGGTTTTTTCGATAACCTTCTTAACTTTGCTCTTGCGAGCCTTTTCACGTGTGCCTTTGCGGGCGGCCGCATCGATTGTTCCAAGGTGGAACCATCTGGATACCGCTAGCGATGAAGGGGTAGCAAAATTAAACCGATTTCGCACCAAATTTCCGAACATTTTTCAGCTATTTGATTCCTTAACTTTTCTACTTGGTCGTTTGGAATTTTATAGGTATATAACACAAATTTGCACAACCATAAATGACGTTAGGCAGAAAAACACGAACGGCGTGTACGTATATAATTTTTGATTTTTTTTAACGATGTTGGCCTTTGTATAAATTATAAACAAACGTATGCAAAAGCATATTTTGAACTATTTTGAAAAGTGATTTGACATCTACAAAAAAAAATCGATCGATCGATCCATAGTACTTTGAAATAATTTATTTTCCATGTACTATGCGATCGATCATGATTCATCACCCAAAAAAATTAATTTACGTACACGCCGTAAATACAACGCGGGTGGATATAATTTTAAAAAAATTGTTGAATTCTGTAGTTTTGACGAAACTAAAATTTATTTAATAATATTTTCAGCACAACTCTGCAACGAACAAACTGAAACATTTAATAAAATATGGCAGAAATATTTCTTGATAAATTGACGCTCCCTTGCCTCCCTTTCGGCCAAAAAAATGCGCGCACGCGATTTTGTTTTGTTTTTTTCACGAAATGTCATCCTTTTTTGTTTTAATCAGATATTCAGACCGGTTTACACTATGAGTTTTCTTATACATCGAGTGCTCAAAGTAATTTAATCGTGTGCTTGAATTTGAAATCAAAAGGTATTTTTATTGTGTTCGGATTCGAAAAGTATTCATAAGTTGTAATATTCTAATATTCTCATTGATCAGATAATCAATATTAATTTACGAATCTTTTCAGCATAGACTTGAGCCTTACTTAAAATGACAGAGCAGATGGAAATTGAACTACTGGAAAATGACATCCGCACGTTGCGCAAACAGCTCAGCCAGAAAGTTCAACAGCTGAAGACCTTGAAAAAACATTTTCAGAAAGTAAGTGTGCTGTATTTTCTTAGGCCTTGTCAAAATATTAAAAATACAACTTTAAAACCATTCCAGAATTGTTTGAATAAATTGAACAACAATGAAATAGCTCGATACAGCCGCCAGATTATACTGTCCGAAATTGGAGTCCAAGGACAGCTGAAACTGAAAAAAGCGTCGGTTCTGGTGGTTGGTGCCGGCGGTCTCGGCTGCCCGTCATCACTCTACCTGGCAGGTGCGGGTATCGGTTGCATTGGTATCCTGGATTATGATGAAGTAGAGCTCACGAATCTGCATAGGCAACTGCTTCACACAGAATCCACTGTTGGCCTGAGCAAGGTCGAATCTGCCAAAACTTTTCTCGCAGAGCTTAATTCCCAGATCGAAATTATTACGCATCGCACACAGTTAACCAGCGATAATGCTTTGGAGATTCTTGAATCATACAATATTATAGTCGATGCAACAGACAATGTTGCGACGAGATATTTATTGAATGACGCATGTGTTCTTCTCAAAAAACCACTAGTTTCTGGAAGTGCCTTGCAATTAGAAGGACAGCTTACAGTTTACAACTATAAAGATGGACCATGTTATCGATGCTTGTTTCCTACACCTCCACCACCGGAAACGGTTACGAATTGTGGAGATGGTGGCGTGTTAGGAGCAATTACGGGTGTAATAGGAGCACTTCAAGCACTTGAAACGATCAAGATAATACTAGGAAATGAGGGTGTACTGAACGGACGATTATTAT
Organism: Uranotaenia lowii; assembly: GCF_029784155.1. NCBI lineage: Eukaryota > Metazoa > Arthropoda > Insecta > Diptera > Culicidae > Uranotaenia > Uranotaenia lowii. The sequence continues at coordinate 12,304 of NW_026598171.1, read as the reverse complement.
TGTTTGATGGACAACGAAGTACCTTCCGCAACTTGAAACTTCGACCGAAAAAAGCCAACTGCTCTGTTTGCTCCGAAAAACCAAGCTTGACCCAATTGATTGATTACGAAGTATTTTGTAGTATGAAAGCAACCGATAAGGATTCACATTTGCATTTATTACAACCGAATGAACGCATAACTGTTGAAGAGTACAAAAAGTTGGCGGACTCGGCAGACCCACACATACTGATTGATGTACGAGGGAGCAATCAATTTGAGATTTGTCAGCTTCCGTCTTCAGTGAACATTCCTATCGATGACATTTTAAAGGATCGTCGAACTAACGAGCTTATAAATCGTGCTGAGGAAAATAAAGTTCCTGTATTTCTGCTGTGTCGTCGTGGAAATGATTCTCAGCTTGCCGTTCGTCATTTAAAACCACTGTTTGAACAGAAAGGCCTCAAACCACCCAAAGATATTCTTGGAGGCTTACACGCGTGGACACAAATTATTGACCCTGATTTTCCAATTTACTAAAATCGTTAAAACTAAAACAAATTGAAATTTAATAAATTATTGTTATTGGCTTTGCTGGCTTTTAATTACACTATAAAATATTCTATAAAAGTAAGTTAAAATGCTAATGTATCAAGAACAACGTTTTTTTTTCTATTAATTCATCCATAATTATTATTGATTTCGATGACTGCACGTTATCAAGATTTGGTGTATGAAACTGACCAGTGACCATCAGCACAGCTCTCGACAAATTTGAAAGGCGAATTTATATATAATTCCTAGGTCCAATAGTAAAAACGATTGAGTGAATCCAGTGAATCGCTATCTCGATTTGTCTACATTTGTAAATTTCGCCCTTTTGAAATGTTCTGTTAGAATTTTTAAGAAAAATATGTCAATAATCAACATAATAGGTTTCGTGTGTTGTTCGCAGTTTCAGACCTACCGAGAACCTGGATTTACCGATATCTATCCGAGAAATTTTAAGCAACGATAGAAAAGCCGAAGATAAAATTTTAAAACTTCTGAAAATGCGTGAACTTTATGATACAACAATCGATGCAATCTATAATGAGATCCATCACAGACAAAATAAACAACAAAATTTCTAATACTTCAGTATTATTCATAATTTTTAAAATATATAGTAAAAGAAATAAAAATGGACTAAGATGTTTTTTAATTACAAACGTGATTGGAGACCGTCCAAGGAATGTGACCACAATCACGAAAAATCTTTTGATTTACAAGGAAACTTATTTCTCGTTGATAACTCGAAGGATCTTGTGGTAACCTTTCTTTTGAAGCACAATTTCTCTTGAGAGCATGTAAAACAAAACCCAGCTCAAAAAGCACAACGTTTCATCCTCTAATTTGGATTATAGAATGACCATTCATGCAGAAGATCCATGCATCTTCTCACTCATCAATTAACTCTCTCACACGTGTACACTCGCTCATCTCCTTTTCCATAACGTGACACTGAAGTTCATCCATTCTGCTTAGATGAAATCGTTTATTTAAAAAATCAAATTAAATTTCTTTTTCAAGTTTAATTAGTATAAAATTCAGGAAAAATATTAAGTTAGTCTTCCGCTTTTCCAAATCCGAATTGCCGGGCCTTACGCTTAAACCTGCCATCAGATTTTGTACAGCCACTTTGTCCACCTCCTTCGCCGCAGAAAGCCAGTTTGCCTTGAACTGCTGCTCGTCCTTAGCAGTTTGTTTGGCTTTTTTTATGACAATAGCCCAGTATTTCTCAATTCGGCGGAGCTCTGGCGTGTTGGGAGGGTTCTTGTCCTCTGGAACCATCCTACACGTTGTTGGCGGCGTACCACCTCATGGCCTTTTTACCGTAATGGCAAGATGTCAAATCCGGCCAAAACAGTACGGAATAACCGTGTTTCTTCAGGAAAGGCAGCAGACGTTTATTCCACAGTGCCTCCAGCTACGGGTGGATGCATATTGAGGAAAAGTAGGCAAGGGGTACCTAAAGTTTCTCATTGGTGGGGGGTGGAGACGGAGCGCTTTTTGACAGCGAATTGTTCGCCTACCATGCCCAGGATCAAGATAGGTAGATCAAAAGGTATGACATTGCGCTTAACCTCAATCGACAAAGCCGTGTAAACACAGGGTCAAAAATAGTTATGAAATTTAGAACAATATGTATGGGATTTGAAACATAATTTCAATTTATGGAAGATTGAGGGGTCTTATTGTTCAAATAAGTAACCAGTCGCATTCTTTGAAATACGTTGTGTAGCAATTAGTAAAATTTATGATCAAAAGCTTTCTTTATTTTGACTACGAGACAGTTTTCCTTTGGCAATTTAGCAGTATTTTAGCAAAATATTCGAATTTCGGAAAGCATTTTTTCATATGTAGTTTTAAAAATATGGTGAAAAAATGACTTGTTACAATTTGTAATGAATGCTTCTTTATTTTAGATATTAAAAAATTAAAAAAGTTTCAGTTATAAAGAATTCAGCAAAAAGCTATTTTTTTAAACTCTATAAAAAATCCACTTAAGAAACATGTTTTCCATCCGCAGAGCGCTTAATGCATTGTAAATACTTTGGTGAACATTTCTATATTTTTTGCAGAATTTTAAAATCAGGAGTTTCATAAGAAAACTAATATTTAAATAAATTTCCATACATTTCTGTGAAATTTCTATAACTATTTTTCGGTTGGCCTACTAATACATATGCAAGCAACGGAGTAGTGTACCTAAGGAATCTAGCTATCCTGGCCCAGGATAGCTAGATTGTTTAGGTATGCTACTCCGTTGCTTGCATATGTATTAGTAGGCCAACCAAAAAATAGTTATAGAAATTCCACAAAAATGTATGGAATTTTTTTAAACTATTGGTTATCTAGAAAAACTACTAATTTTAAAATTCTGCAAAAAATATAAAAATGTTAACCAATGTATTTACAAATCATTAAGCGCTTATGCGGTACAAAAACATAATTTTTACGTGGATTTTTTTTTTAGATAAAGATGTGATGGAAATGTCCACGCTTGTCCACAGAGAGGGGGGTAGGGGTTTAGGTCATGTCCACGTGGACATACTTACTTTCAAAATATTTTCTAAAGGTGAATAAATATGAGGATGTTTAAATCAAAATCTTAAAATGGCATACCATTTCAGTTTAAGTTTAAACAATAAGTAGCTACTTGAAAGCAAGTTTTTGTTTTGCTATGATTATAGTCGTTTTACCATCTTTGTGGCATTCGCGACTTTATAAATGTTGCAGTTGGCGGAAAGTTATTGAAAAATTTATCCTTCGATGTGTTCGATGTTTACTCTTGGGCTCGAACTCACGGACATCTGCTCAGGAAGCAACTGACTTGCCAACTGAGCTATATCTCAAGCCGCTTGAAAGCAAGTGATAAAAAAAATAACTAAGAAATTTAAAATGTTAACATTTTTTTCTATCAGGAAATTCTTATTCGGTTTAACAAAATCAACCATTTCTTTAACAAAAAGGCAAAAAGTGGTGTTATCTAACTGTCAACTAATAGGTATTTAAAATAAAAACTTTTTCAAATGTATCCACGGGGGGAGGGTAGAGGTTTGCCAAATGTCCAAGCTTGTCCACGGAGGGGGAGGAGGGGGTCAAAAATCTAATTTTTCTGTCAACGTGGTATCTGAACGGCCCCCAAACCAGATATTTCTTCGCGAACTTTGACAGTTCCATGTACTTGAAAATATCTGCTACCTTTCCCCTTCCTTTTGCCGTATAAAACTCCTGTCCCGGAAATTAACTGTTAACTGCTTGTAGTCGGCTTTGACGTAGGTTTCGCCGTCGATTACCACGCAGTCAAACTTCGTCAGCATCGTCGTGTACAGCCTCCGGGATCGCGCTTTGGCCGTCGTATTTTGTTTATCATCGCGATTTGGAGTCACTTCCTTCTTGTAAGTCGATTAGTCCGGCTCGATTTTTGGCTCGATGCACGGGTTGTAGACGATACACCCAGCTTATTTGCGGCATCTCGGAAAGAGAGGTTAGGGTTTCGCTTGAAACTACCGGCAACTCTCTTTGTCGTCTCAGCGGCTTCCGGTTTCCGATTTCCCCCCGATCCAGACTTCCTGGCTGTCGACAAACGTTTCCCAAACACTTTAATTACATTTGTAACGGTTGATTTGGCAACTTTTAGCGATTTTGCCAGCTTTGCGTGCGAGTAGCTCGGATTTTCGCGATGCGTGAGCAAAATTTTGATACGCTGCTCTTCTTCCTTGGACGGCATTTTGACAACTGAAGAGTGAATTCCAAAATAAAATAGGTGCAACATTCTACACACACACCTTAAAATGAGGGGTGTTCAGGATTTTTAAATGCAAAATTGAAAGAAATACGTCAAGTTGATATTGACCAAATTTTGACTATTACCCTTTAATACTTGCAATTTTCAAATATTTTGACATTTCTAATGGGATTTTTCTGAGTGTCATAATTGTGAACATTACATACGTTACTACGTTACAACCGTTACAACTCAGTTTGTTTTCAAACAAACGATATAATTTATCGCTTAGGCTGATGTCATGCTGAAACAACTAGCAACGCAACGCAACGCAACGTTCCAATAAGATTGCGTTGCATTGCATTGGTATGTCATGCTGGCGCGACCTGTCACTTTGAAATTCCCTACAAATCATCACTTCCCTACATCTGATAATGCTTTGAATCGTCTCCTTTCTTTCGGGAGCCATCAAAAACTCATCAAATCACGACCCGGATTGCAAGAATGCCGAAATTTGAACCGACAAAATTCCTTGTTTTTTTTGCCGGAACTAAGAATTCATGAAAATTTTCTCGCCGATTAAGATAGTTTTTAGTTTATTATCACAAGTTCGGACAGATCTTCGTACTATTGTGCTTAAAACCCGGAATCACTGCTTCAAATCGAGAAAAAACAATGTTCCTATTGGATTTCCTACTAGTCGCGCTACTAAACACATTGGCATCAGATTGGTCGCGCTACACAAAGCGACCAGTATGACAGGTCTGCGCGATTTCCATAGAGATCAAATGAGAGCTGGTTAGTCGTGTGAACGTTGCGTTGTAGGTCGCGTTGCTAGTTGCTTCAGCATGACATCAGCCTTAAAGCCTAGTCCACACTAGGAGACGGTTCGTCTCGAGACGGTCTCAGCGTCTCCCATTTTCTTCGGGAGACACTGAGACTGTCTCAGGTTTCCAACAACAACAACAGACAACAAAGTTCGTCTCATAACAAAAATCGCAGTTCATGTTGCCTAGTGTGGACTAGGCTTAAGCGTCAGCCGCCGTTTTCCAAAACCGTTTTCTTTGGCTGTGTCTTTTCCCTCGGACGTTTGACGAAATAATTTTAATCGCTCGTTTTGCTTTGCCCAAGCCGAAAAACGGCAGTTTTCTCAACAATTTACTTCACAAAATAATACATTTTTATTTCTATTCTTCATTACAAGTGTTCTCGGATGAAAGTGAATCTATCGAGATGCAGTGGCAATTTGTGATACCGCGAGTTAATGCGGAACTCCTTAGTTCCGACAAAAACAATTACTGCGTCGGTCGCGTTCTCGATGCCCGGGAAATCCCCGATGCTTTGAAAAATGCTCGTGCACCGATGATGGACCCCTATGGAGTATTTGATCATTTTGATACATTCTATTCGGTTATCGATAACGCTCAGCAGCTGTCCGGAGTGAATCTGGTTCGCGCGTGCGATCTGTTGTACATTACGGTAGACCGGTTAGGAACGGCTTTAGCGGATATCCTTAGCCGATCGGATCTATCCCAAGACGACCGGTTGCCAGCATTGAATGCGGTTAAAATGTTGATTTACTTGATGGCGGGTACCGTCAAGGCAGTTGATGCTCACGTCAAATCTGCCAAGGCCGAATCGGAAGGATTGTTCAAGGGTAAAGGTGGCGGTAAACGGAAAGATAATGAGCAAATCGAATGCCTAGATTGGGACAATAAACGATATCGATGTGTGGTACAGTTGTACAACTTTTTCCAACTACCTCTCGAGAGACTGTGGGATCCGCCTGTTTGCGAAGAATCTTTTGTAGAGTAAGCATACCTTGTCTGATAATAATTATTAAATAAATTTTGGTTTCTTTTTTTTAAATAGTTAGCCAAAGTTTCGAATAAAGATTTCTCGATTTATAAATATCCCATTTCAAAAGATGTTTGATCTTTCCTTCCAGTGTTATTTGCGATATCTGCTACCGAACATTGGAGCAATCTTATGTGAAGACCCGTAGCGTAGTTGACAGCGTATTTCAAATTCTTGGAACGGCAATCAAACGGTACAATCACGCGCTCTCATTCCCCGTGCGGACACTGCAGATTTTGGAACAAAACGAAGCCTCAATCGCTCCGATAGCAGCCGGAGTTATGCTTCTGTACGAAGAGTTCAACATTGCGACCATCTATCCCGTGCTGATCAAGGAATTAATCGAGCGCCTGGGTATTGATGCAGCAGATGCTCAAACGGCTCGACACTTCAGTCAGTTCTTGGTTGAACTGGGAACACTAGCACCGAAGCTCATCATTCCTCATCTTTCGACTTTGAGCGAGGAATTGCTCGGGTTAGAATCGTACGTCGTGCGCAATTGCGTACTTCAGATTATGGGGGAGGCCATTGTGACGGAACTGACCTCTGAAGAACTTTCCGATGAGTTGAAAGAGACGCGAGACGAGTTCTTGCAAGATCTGTTCAACCACACGATGGATGTGTCGGCTCACGTACGTTCGAAAGTTTTACAAATCTGGCTGCACATTCAGGGCCAAAATGCCGTTCCACTTAGCTGGCAGCATCAAGTTTTGGAAAGAGCCGTTGAACGACTAGAAGATAAAGCGCTACTAGTTCGAAAGAATGCAATTGCTCTTATAAAGGTTTTCTTAGAGCACAACCCGTTTTCAGCAAAGGTAAGATCAAAATTTGATGCTTAATTTTTGGAAAAATATGTACTTACCTATTATTTTCTCATTCTTTGAACGCAGCTATCACTGGCAGAGTTACGTGCTCAGTATGAAGAAGCAGATAAGAAATTACAAGACATTCGGAATCAGATGGTTGAGCAAGATTCGGCACTGAAACAAATTGAGGAGGACTGGGAAGATCAGAAAGTACAGATGTATCCGATTTTCTCCGAAGTTCTTTCCAATGAAAACTCTTCTGAGGACAAACCGCCTGAATCGGAAGGCACAATGGAAGATGTGGAAGTATTGATGCGAGACATTGGTAGCATGATCGATGGGCAACGCTACAAAGACTTGATTCATTTGGCCATAAAGGTGGATTTCGCGATTGGTAACAGCGAAACACGCAAGGAATTGAATGTTGAACAACAATGTTTGTATTATTTGACTGTACTGAAAAACTATTACGTGAATTGCCGTCGTGGTAAAAATCTGAGCGAGGAATTTCAAAAAATTGAAAACGAAGTAAACTTTCTTAAAGATTCAATAAGATTTTCCGAGATAGTATCGGATGCTGTTCCGAAGCTGCAGGACATGCTAATGTCTAAATCTCAATCGGATGTTTATGAAGCAATTGATTTCTTCACCTCGGCTTATCTTTTTGGGATCAAGGGGACTGAATGTGGAATGCAACAAATGTTGTATTTAGTTTGGTCATCGGACGCAGAAAAAAGAAGCTCTGTTGCTTCGGCATATAAACGTGTTCTTCTTGACGTCGACTTGCAGGGTCGAGCAAAGCACGTAAAGGTCGTTCGTAACCTATGCCAATTCATGATCAACCTTTCAATGGGGCACTACACCGCAATGGAAGTTCTGGTAAAGGATTGGGTCGAAAGTGGTGATTTGGATTCTAATATGATACAAGTGATGTTTGAGATTTACACTAAGAAACTTGATAACGTCAACGATGCTGAATCAAGACAAGCTTTACAATTACTAATTATGGTTTCTGCTGCTAAACCATCTGTGGTTTCAGCAAATCAATCATTGATCGAAAAAATAGGATTCGAAACTCGTGGTCGTAAAGATTATCGCATTTTCACAGCGACCCTCTCATTACTGATAAATTCGATTCCAAAATTAAAAGACGGTGTGAAGTACTACAAGCGGTACGACGCGGATTCGGCATCAGTGGAAAAAGTTATCGAGATTTTCACGAAATTATTTTTCAACAGCAAAGTTTCGAACTTTGACAGTATAGGCACGAAAACGTTTGATTTTGTTTATAAAATGGTCAATACTCCAGATCTTGTGAGTCAAAACATGTTGGTCACGATCTACGAAAAGCTACAATCAATGGCCACGGCATTAAACAATCCCAGTACAAGTGATGATCATAGACTTACTCAATCTTCTCAAATCTCTGGCTCCACTCAAGACGAACAAAGTCGCTTATCACAAATTTCACAAGGCAAACAATCAAGCGCCACTCTTCCAACGTTTTTGATCTCAAGATTTGTACTCATTATTGGATATGTAGCCATGCGAGAAATGATCTACCTCGATATAGATGTATACGGAAATTTGAAATATCGCCAGGAATTGAAAGACGAACTGAAAAATCAGAAAAAGAAAACTGCAGCCCAAAACAAAACCAATAAACGGGCCACTGCCAACATGAGCATAAACGTATCTGCCAGTAATGCTCTAAAACGATTGTCCGGTACTGGTGGTGCTAAAGAGCAAGAGCAACCCGAAGAAGAAGAACTTCTAAGCGGAGCGACGGCCGAGGATACAGTAGCCGAAGAAATCACTTTCATATGCGAAACGGAAATGCTTTACTCCAAAGAAAGTCTGATAGCCCGTTTCATCCCCACCATAATTGAAGTCTGTAAATACCCAAATCGTCACAAGGACGATTTGCTTCAAAAATGTACAGTGCTCACACTAATCCGGCTAATGTCGGTTTCTTCCAGCTTTTGTGAAACTAACATGCCATTCTTAATGAACATTCTACAACACACGAAAAATAATCAAATCAAATGCAACATCGTTATCGGCCTTTCGGATTTAACATTCCGTTTCCCAAATGTCATAGAACCCTGGACCAGTCACATGTATGCAACGTTGCACGAAAAAAACGTTGAACTACGTCTCACTGCAGTGAAAATGCTCTCCAATTTAATCCTGCACGAAATGATTCGTGTGAAGGGACAAATTTCAGATCTAGCCATGTGCATCGTCGATTCTGTGCCGGAGATCCGAGTGATCACAGAGCAATTTTTCAAGGAAATCGCCAACAAATCAAACATTCTGTATAACGTTTTGCCAGATATCATCTCCAGGCTGAGCGATCCTTCGTTGGATCTAGAAGAACAAAAGTATCAGATCATCATGCAACATATTATCAGTCTCATCAATAAAGACAAACAGATCGAGAGTCTGGTAGAGAAGTTGTGCCTACGGTTTCGGGTGACAAGTGAACAACGCCAGTGGCGGGATATAGCCTTTTGTCTTTCGCTACTTTCGTACAACGAAAAAACGATCAAGAAACTATCGGAAAATATCGGCTGCTTCAAGGACAAGGTGCAGTACGATGAAATCCATTGCTCGTTCAAGACCATCATCAGCAACACGAACAAGCTGGCCAAACCGGAACTGAAGGTGAGTTATTGTTCCGATTTTTCTATAGTGTATTTTTTTTGTTTTCATTACGAATGTTTAATGTCAATTAAAGTCTATTTTGAATGCCCATTTCTAATGGTCCAGATCCTAAAAATCAAGTAAAAAACTGTGGCGGGATTATGGAACAACTCGAAACAATCGAGTTTCGTTCGATTCGACCGATTTTGGCATTACCGATATTAAACCAGCTCGATTCGAATGGAAAGTTTCGAGATGATCTACTACCCGGTTTACTCGAAATTTAGTACGTTAAAATTTAGAACTCGAACGAGACACGTAATACCGATTCTAATCCTATTCGAGTTAAAACTCGAAACGAGTATCTCGAATCGGAAAAGATTCATAATTTCACCCCTGGTTTCCGATGAATGCACTTCAAAAGAATCAAATGGTGAAAGTAGGAGAAATAAAAAAAATTGATTGCCATTCTACATAAAACTGCCAAATTTTAATAACTATTTAGTTGGTATGCAAGCATGCTGAGTACTTGCACGGTGCTTTCAAGTGAGGTTAAGCGCAATGGCATACATGTCTTTTCCATGTACTTCTCTGATACGATTTAACTTCTAGTAACGCCTGCTTAGCAAAGACGCATTCAGATTCGTTACGGGTAATACGTTACTCTTTTGAAAGCGCTCGAAAGGTGACGAGAGGAATTGAGATGAGGTTCGCTTGATTTTGTAGCACTTGTAGCGATAGACTTATGACAGGGTAGCGTGGCCGAGCGGTCTAAGGCGCTGGTTTAAGGCACCAGTCTCTTCGGGGGCGTGGGTTCGAATCCCACCGCTGCCAAAGATGTTTTTTTTTGCCTCTCATACGTGTTGATGTTTTTTTTTGCTCAGAGGCATCAAACTTTTGAACTTTTTTTTTTATTAAATGCATTGTGGTATGTTCATTGCTGAAGTAATATAATTATTTATTTCGTCAATTAATCAATGACGCAGTATAATTGCATTTCGATATATAGTTGAATGGTAAGAAACAATTAAAAGGCGAAATTGAAACTGTTCACAACAATGTTTTAAATTGTTTTCATTGCGATTCCCCCTATTTTCATCACGGAAACTTATTATACCGGTGTATTGAGATAAGACTTTCTTTAGGAGAATTTCAACAATGAGACCGGATCGAATTTGATTTTTCAACAAAACTTAATTTTCTTGCGGTATTAAGGTATTGAAGAATGAGCCTTTTTCGATCATTTTCACTCGTACTACGTAATAGATGTTTCATCAAAATGTGACCAAAATCATTTTACTTTAAACATGTGACTCGGGTACCCCTGGAATACAGCCCTGTGTGGAATAAAATGCCTGCTCGCAATGTAAGCAAGTGTTGGACATCAAGGGTAGCGTGGCCGAGCGGTCTAAGGCGCTGGTTTAAGGCACCAGTCTCCTCGGAGGCGTGGGTTCGAATCCCACCGCTGCCAAGAAGAATTCTTTTTTAATTTGTTTTTTTTTTCTTATCTTTTTTTATTTACAGGCTGCGGTGGCAGAATTTGAAAGTCGACTAGAGGAATGTCTGGCCATCCGGGAGGAAGGCGCCGCCCGACTGAACGAGGATAGCGGTGCTGACAGTCAGGAACAGGGTGGTGGTACCCATCAATCGCAACAAGCAACAGGAAGTGGACGAGGAAATCGAGGCCGTAAAGCGCCTGGAGGTTCCAAAGCTACTCAGAAGGCCAAAAGCGCTGCTGGTACTAGTAAAGGTGGTGGTCGGGGCAATCGGAAAAAGGTATCTTCCTCGGAGAGCGGTAGTGACAGTGAGGAAGAAAACATGCCACCATCTGCCAGTGCCCGTGCTGTGGCTCGAATCCGGCAGACCAAAAAAGTCACCAAGATCATCGAGAGCGACAGTTCAGGTAATTGTTTGAAGTTAATTGATATTTTAATCATTAATCGAAGGGATGTTCGCCATCTCTAGAATACAATCTAGAATTGTAGATATGTGTCATGTACATCATGTAACTGGTATGCTTCACTTTCTAGCTTCCAATCGTAGCACTCAGCATCAAAAACGTAGAACACGCATGCACTAACCATTGATAAGATGAGATTGAATATTTTAGAATTTATATGGATATGGATTTGATGTAGTTTGTAAAGCAGATTTTAACTAGCACATTAAAAAAACGCAAACATAAATGTGCCTTCGCTTAGTGCAAATATGAGCTTTATTTATCGACTGTTTTGTTTTTATTTATAACAGCACTTTTGATCAGTTTTAATAATCAGGGCATTATTTGAAACAAGCTAAGTACGGTTGGAGTTGAGCACCCTTATTCTAACCAACCAAAAATTTTACAAATAAGAAATGTAACATAATATGTCGATGATATATCGTTGAAGTACGCAAATTGCACAATGCACAAAGATTTTATTTTGGAAAAAGAAATTCTACTAAAATTTCGTTTTGAAGGAAAGCCAACTAATTTAAATCCTTCAACAAAAAGTTTCCAACAAGCAAACTACTCGAAAAACAGTTCCAGTTCACGTAATAGGCTTTACTTTGGACTAAATTGTAAGTACAAACTGAAACTTGTTGGTTTATAGGATTATCTGATTTTGTTGGAGAAATAATGATCAGCATACGTACAATTTATCAAATTGGTTACTCAATTATCTTTGAAACATATCTTCGTATGATCTCTGCCAAGAGCATTTTTAAAGGTATACTTGAATGACTCTCAATTCTTCTCGATA
>NW_026598170.1:0-50000 GCF_029784155.1 Uranotaenia lowii | reverse complement strand
CGGTTAAGCCGAATTGGTTGGAGCGCTAAGCGGCTGCTGTCTGTAAGCAAGCAAGTGCACGCGTGTAAGTTTGTGTGAAGACACCCACCACCACTTCGCAACATACACGTACCTATAATAGGTACGTATACGCTTCGCTGACATGGACGAAGGAAAATGATTTTCAAAAAAGAGATTCGATCGAATGCTTTTCTCGATAACACATCAGGTTGCAGTTGTTCTACGTAAGGCTATACGATCTCGCGCGATCGGTTCTCAAATATCTATTCGAGATCCAATCTTCAATAGCACACACGCCATTTCCGACTGACAACAAACTTTAACGACTTAACTCGTTATTGACTGACTCACGAAAGTGAAATCGTTACATCTTATAATTTCAGTTCCGTTTTGCTTATGATTCAAATATATTTTTTTTTTTGTATTTTTACTTTTCAGGCTCTAGGTTTGGTATCCTAACTTTATTTTCAATCTCATTCTTTAGCCTAGTGTCGCTCGATATCGCATATCCTTAACCGAACTTAGCTCAACAGATAATAAAAGTCGGGTCCAGAGAATAAAAAAATAGCTAAGTGTAGTAAAGCAAGATTTCTTGGATCCACAAACACTCGCACAGCTTAGTTTTCCCACATTGAAGAGTAGTTTGCATCGCTTGAAGTAAGAACAAACGGAGAAAGATTTTCATGAATGAATTTACCAAGTCCGGGTTGATGGTACACACAACACAGAAAAAAACCGGTAATCAACAACCTCAACAACCAAGTCCATACATTGAAATGTTGAAAGAGAGTTCCCAGATTGGGAGATTTTTTGCCTTTAATTTACGCTAGTCGCTCAAGAACATTGCAAGTGCCTACAGGATTTAGCAATGACGGCATCGCTTATTGGAACATTAGCGCTGCTATTTGAAAAGTAATTCAATTAAAATTAGCGATCGCTTTTTGGAGTCCTTAAACCCATTATAAAAGTTAGCGCTAATAAATTGGGATATTGCCGCCGCCCGTGGCGTAGAGGATAACAAAATTCTTTTCCTCTAAAGACCCATTTACAGTTCTCGAGAATAATTTGGTTTTCGTCTATCATTCATCAACGCAACGAAACTACCCAAGCAACCAAAAGTTGCATACTAAAGTCTGCTTTTGCTCATTGTGGCGCTCCTAGTGGACGGATTTGGAAACTTTTTTCACCCACGTGTCGGGAAATTCATTACCTTTCACCATGTATTTATGTCATAACACCAAACGATAGCATTTTGTAAACAACCGCCATGGAAGCCGAACGGAGAGATCAAATTGTGCACAGTTTTCTTACGAGTACGAGTGCGAGAATTTCTTCGAAACAGCAATGAATAATTTTTTTAATTTTTTTTTATGAAAGAGTAAAGAAAATGCTGCTTTTTGGAGTCCTTAAACCCATTATAAAAGTTAGCGCTAATAAATTGGGATATTGCCGCCGCCCGTGGCGTAGAGGATAACAAAATTCTTTTCCTCTAAAGACCCATTTACAGTTCTCGAGAATAATTTGGTTTTCGTCTATCATTCATCAACGCAACGAAACTACCCAAGCAACCAAAAGTTGCATACTAAAGTCTGCTTTTGCTCATTGTGGCGCTCCTAGTGGACGGATTTGGAAACTTTTTTCACCCACGTGTCGGGAAATTCATTACCTTTCACCATATATTTATGTCATAACACCAAACGATAGCATTTTGTAAACAACCGCCATGGAAGCCGAACGGAGAGATCAAATTGTGCACAGTTTTCTTACGAGTACGAGTGCGAGAATTTCTTCGAAACAGCAATGAATAATTTTTTTAATTTTTTTTTATGAAAGAGTAAAGAAAATGCTACATTTGTATGAAAAACAAATTATGAATTCGTTAATAAATGACTGAACTACACGCAATTGTTTGTGTTCCAATATTAAATGAAGCAGACTTTACATCCGTCGAACTTGGTCAGCACTTGGTCGTACAGCTTTCGAGCACGGATTCTGGCCACATTGTTCTGCTTCAGCGTCCGATTTGGCTGTTTGCTGGCTCGGAATGACCTTATTCCTTCCCGGAGACGAATTCGTCGCACCGTACTGTGAGCGGCCTGGAACTTATTGGCCAAATCGCGGTCTGAAAGATTGGGATTCCTCTTGACGGCCTTGATGACTTTCCCACGCAGTTTCCGGTCGACAGTTCCACCACTGACCATAGTTCCACTCCGACGCTTCGAATGCGGCTTCCGAGCCGTCGTCAATGTTTCCTTGTACTGCTTGATAACACGCCATACGGTATTTCTGGGCATTTTAAGCTGTTTAGCTAGCTTCGATGCCGACAACAATGGATTTTCAAGAAAACTGTGCACAATTTGATCTCTCCGTTCGGCTTCCATGGCGGTTGTTTACAAAATGCTATCGTTTGGTGTTATGACATAAATACATGGTGAAAGGTAATGAATTTCCCGACACGTGGGAGCGCCACGATGAGCAAAAGAATTTGTTCCAATATTAAATGAAGCAGACTTTAATTTAAAAACGGGAATCCGAAGTTCACATTTGGCTGAAAAATAGTTTTACGTGATTTTCAGATATACTTATATTCACGTGAAAGTTGCTCAGAAACTTTCATCGCCTTTTGAAGGGCTGAAATATTGAATACAGCCGAAATGATAAGTTCAGATTAAAATTCAGATTTATTTGGGGAGAAGCATGCATGATTCAATCACTGACCATACTGACTGGACACTCGATTTCGTTTGTTGGATAATTTTTCCAACAGTACGCAATATCGATTCCAGGGTGCGCATCGATCAATTTGAAGAAATGCTATCCCAGTTAGAAAGTTCCACCCAACTTTCGAAAAAAAAAAAGCAATTGAGACGATAAAATCGGGCTAAACAGGTACAATTTTCCTACAGGGCATTTGTATCGGAAAAATGGTACGTTCGCCACCTATCGTCGGTATTGCGAACCTGCTAAATGTGATGATGAAAATTAGCCAGAAAATGATCGAATTTTTGTTCTAAGTGTCCTGTCAGTATGATCAGTGATTCAATCTTGATTGAAGAATACAATAAATTAACCAAAAAACATTTTAAGGGGCGATTCTTTTCTGTTCCCTTGCGTGGAAAATATAGTGTTTTTGCAGTTTGACGTTAATTGGCTTGTTTTTTTTTTAAATTTCACTTGACCTGAGGAGCAAGTTGATTGGCTTAAAGCACTATATAATCACACTGACATGACACTTAGAAAACAATTCGATCATTTTCTGGCTAATTTTTTTTGTCAACTTTTGCAAGTTCGCAATAGCGACGGTAGGTGGCGAACCTGCAAAATTTGACAAAAAAAATGCCCTGTACGAAAAATGTACCTGTTTATCGAAGAAATTGCCTATTTTTTTTTAAAGATGGGTGGCACTTTCTAACTGGGATAGAATTTCTTCAAAACGATCGATGCGCCCTCTGGAATCGATATTGCGTACTGATGGAAAATTATCCAAAAAACGAAATCGAGTGTCCATGCAGTCAGTATGGTCAGTGCTTAAAGTGCGTTATGCTATGCCGTGATATGCCTCATTCTAGACCGTATGGAAATTTAAAATTTCTCAATTTTTACACCTCCCATAACTTTTTATGGTTAAGTTAAAAGTCTCTCTAATTAAATAAAAAAGTCATTTTTTGCAGCGGTCTAATGCCTCATATCAGCCTTTTAACAACTGTTCGAAACTGATAAAAAATGTAAAATTTCTAATGAAAACGAATACTTAATTTCAACAAAAAAGATTTTTATTTCGAAAAATCATCAAACAAATCTATTCTGCACAGTTCGTAATAAAAATCAACTGTGATTTTATGATTTTTTAAAACAAAAAACCCAAAAAACATCAACAAAGCGGACCAACGTCTGTCTTAGGAAAAACCTGTTTCGCCAGTGGCATGGAAAACGGTCGGCGCATGGCACTAACTTGTAATATCACCCTTCACTAATTCGAAAAGCTGACATCACTTTTCGAATATTTTTCATGCAAAATTTTGGCTGTCAACGAAAAGGCTTTTCTGCATTATTCTCCATCGCCGCAATTCCCATCAGCCGTACAGGAACGAAGTTGTTCTGAAAGAAAGTTTTCTGTGTAATTTAACCACTCGAAACAAGGTAATTGACTTTTTTCTCTAAATCATTTCAATAAGCACAGACTTCTTTATTCCGTGCGATAGAATGTCGGACTAATTCTCCGGTCATTTCGGGTTAAAAATGCCATGAAGTGGGGCTGCTCCAGTTACATAACTTTTTAGAGGTTATCCTGTATGTATGCTAAATAATCGCGATTTCGGCCACTTCCAGATGCTGACCAACCAGATCCAGCAAGCCGCTCGGCTTTTGGGAGCTCAAGCTCGCCGCAACTACGGTGCATCTGCCGTCCTGCTGTCGAAGGCTACCGATCCGATTCAGCAACTGTTCGTCAACAAGTTGAAGGAATATGCCACCAAGAGCAAAGGAGCGTAAGTAGCTTGATAACGGATTTTGTTCACGATTTGTTTCCAGTTACCCCTGGAACTGAACCTTTAATGCTTAATCCTTAACACATAAAAAAATACCGAGCCGAGATTGCAAAATTTTGTCCCGTGCTTGTCGAGACAAAAAAAAACTCAAATTCTCGGCCCTGTTCAGATTTCTTCGCAGTCCTTATGTATTGATATTTTGTTCTCGAACATTGAATAAGGTATTTTAATGTTTGACATATTAGGTACCAAAGTTAATAACGAGCTCTGATAAGACCATTTTCATATCCTTGATAGTAATAATTATCTTAAATCGATGAGCGCTGACTTTAAATAATAATGCGTAACCAAACCAAATTAAAAATTTAAAAAAGAACACACTAGGCTTGTTAAATTTTAAACTTTTGTACACACATTTGAATATAATTTAAATGTTTCTAACTAATTGGAAATTATGTTTCAAAACAGCTAAAATGATGTACTACTTAATTTTTTATCAACGCAATAAACCACTCAAATGCTTCTACTTTTTTCCAGCGGTGGCAAAATGGTAGATGCATCTGCCAACATTGAACGCGAGCTGAAGCAGGAACTGGACAAACTGGCCAAGGTGTACGGAGGCGAAGGCGGCGTCGATATGACAGCCTTCCCAAGTTTCAAATTCGAGGAACCGAAGCTGGGTCCCATTAACTCCAATTAGGCAAGCAGGCAGTGATAAAAGAAAAAAAAACTTCTTTCGTGGAATAAAAACATCATTTCTAGTGGTTAGTTTTTGGAGGTATTGATTTGTGAAGAAATACCTAAACGATACTTTGATCGGTGCTCTTTAATCCGCTGCTCAATTCGAGTATCTTTTCACTTGCAAATAATAGAATACAAAGTGTTTGAATGAGTTCAAAAGTAAGGCGATATTGACGCACAGAGGAGCATACAATTCTTGACACATGTTGCGAGATTGTGCGAGTTGTGATTTATTTCGCAAGACAATTGTTAAACATTCCATCGGAATTTTAAAATTGCAGATTTTTAAATTATTCGATAAAAAAATCGATTTCCCTGATTTTCATTGGTGAGTTTTGTGGGTAACTAATCGAAACTTTCAAGCACCTCTAAGTTAGATCCAGACAGATCAGGTATATAAGTAACTTTTTTGAGCCAATCAACAAAATGGATATGCGTTGTTGAGTTATTGGCGAAATAAGATTTTCCACGTTCATTTTCACGAGAACTGTGAATGATAGTTTAATCTCGCAGGATCAAGTCCGTGTATCTCTGTGATATTACTACTGGTTTGTAAAAAAGAAGCAATTTGAAAGGACTTCGAAATTTTGAAAGAAAAATATAAGTCATATAATTGGTTTGGATACCTTGTTTAGATTCATTCATCCGGAATCTGCGAATCCTCAACGGTACGCGAAGATGGAATGTACACCTTGAAAGCGAACTTTGATTTGGGAAACGATCCGGTGTTCATGACGGTGCACTCTTGTTCGGTGGTTTGGAAGCCCTGGCAAGGATCGCCAACCACGATCAGATCCGGCAATGGGTACAGCGAAAGTGCGCTATCGTAGTTCCAGTGAATGGGCATCGCTATCGGATGCAACGGGGCCAGTGTTCCCTGACTGATGAGGGTGCGTGCAAACTGAAAGTAGAATTTATGAAGTACTTCTAGAAGGAACAATATCTTGTAACCAAGGAGGCCATGTAAACTTACGTGATCCTCCAGCTGTCCGCTTTTGGGGAAATGGATGGTATTGCGACATAGTTTGGTGACAAGGTCCATTCGACAAACCACAATTTGCTGGGTGCAGTATTGAATTCTACATGGATTGGTTGTCAAAACGGTTCGTGGATAGCGCTTTTTCAAATCGGCCACCAGAAATTCCGGAAGCGGTGGCCTCGGGAGTATATTGGCTGCCGTCGGATCATCACAAGATGGTACCAACACCAGGTCAGTTTCCATTTTCAATCGTTCGCAGCTGGCTAGAATTTCTCCAAGGGCTTGGAAGCGTCCCCTCAACGAGTATATATTGTCGTTCATCTTTGAGAATGGTCCCATGAGAACGATGGCTACAGGTGGGAATTCATCATAGCCACTGAACAGTGAACGGAGTTTATCCAATACTATCGGATTGTCCAACCAACAGTCAGCTAAGAATACGATACTATCTTCGGAATTTTTGGCTTCCAGTTCCGCTAAATTTTTCGAATATTTGAGTAAGCTCTTGGATCTGCCACCCCAGGTATTGACGGTACCGAAAAAAGCCCGACTGCTAGAGGCCAGCTCAGTCACCGGGAAACCCATTTCTTCGATCTTCAACGTACCATCGCGATATTTTCCACAGGCAAGAACAAAGCATCCTTCACAGAATAGTCCCGATGAAAAGACGGTTTGGCTCAAATCAATCGGAACCACACCGGTTGGATCCTCCAAATAGAATTTGCCCTCCGTTAGTTGTGTCAGCAACCCCAGGATAACAACCTAAAATATTTCAATTAACTTTTAGTTCTTTATATTTTAAATTGTTCAAAGAAACCCACCTCATTCATTTTGGAAGTCGACAGCAAAGTTTCGATCTTCCTCAGTGTCAATCGTTTAACATTGTTGTTTAGGACAATTTTGCTAGTGTTAAACATCTCGTGGCGGGACGTTTTCTGCCACAGCATCTGATAGCGATCGCGAATGTACTCGCTTTTGGCATCGGGCCCAGGCAGCAATCCCTTCTTCCCTGTCTCCGGAAGAAACTTTTTCTTATCCTCGCAGTACCGAAACTTGGGCACATCGAACGCGCTGATGACGCTAAAAACGCTTTCGTTGTCCTCCAGGCCGGTATTGTTGGCCTCCTTGATGGCCAGCTCGATGTGGCGTTTCTCCACGACCGGCAGGTTCAGATTCTGTCCCTGCACGTGGTTGGCAATGTTGTGCAGCCATTTCTTGCGATCGCTCTCGGCTAGGGGAGCGATCTGCTGCGCCAGGAATACGCTGGCCTCACTGAGGAAATAGAAATTAATTGCCTATCAGAAAATTTCATAATAATAATATAATGAGGACGAACATGAAGGAAAATAAAAAAAAATGTAGATAAGATGAGGAACCATTAGATTCCATTGGTGTGTTGATCATTTTAACAATTCTCTTAACTCTATAAATACTGCATACGAGCTTATTATGGGCTTGAAGTTTTTTTACATTGTTTAGCCGTTTTCAGTTTTGTTAATAATTTCAAACTGCTTTAATGTATCCAAAATTTAATTAGCAATAATATAGAACTAAAAAAAAGTTAAAAATATTGTTATCTCGTTTGTTAAACTATTTAACCATTGATTTTTTTTTTGTTTTTTATTGCATAAATCTAGAACAATAAAGTAATTTCCATCGAAAATTTTTTTTTGGCAACAAATTCATAGTCCATGTAGCAGAGGGTTAAAAATCCTGTTGCAATTCACCAGTTTTTAAGATTTACAGAAAAATAGTTTGAATACAAATTCAGAAAGTTTTATATTAATTTGGTTCAATTAACCAACACGAAAATTACTAGTTCCACTTTTTTTTTATTTATTTGATCATAGGAATTTTAACACATCCATCCCTCTAAAAAATACTTAAGACTGTTTTTTAAATAATATATCCCTAACATACCATCCTTATGTGAGAATCTAATACCTATAGGTAATTTCCATCGAGTATACTAAACTACAAAAAAAAACAACAATAATAGGCCATATTTCAGACCGCAGATGATTCGAGCCGAAAAAGAAAAAAAAAAACTTACCTTCGAATTTGAAACCCACTGATATTAAATCGTGAAACAATTTGCTTTTTCAGCAGAGCAACATCACCCATATTTTTAGACAGATTTAAACTTAACACACAACGAATTCAATAAATTTTAAAATCAATTTGTTTTAAAAGAATCGCTCAACTGAACCGAGTCGCGCCTTCGATTGGCTAGCATCGAACGGTGATCCAATGTTTTCGCTTCATCTCACGCAAAAATAAAGCCTTTCCACGATTTCACACGGAAAAATTGGGTTATTCATAAAAAGTGTAGCACTTACACCTTCAAAATTATTAATCGATTGTTGCTCAAAAATTGTATTTCACTTATACAATTTTGGGTAGTTTTGGGTAGCCAATATACAGATGTAAACTAAAATTCGATTATTCAGCTCTGTATAAAAGTTTGTTGTTGTTGGAAAGCTTTGGAAGGAGATGTTCAGCATTGAAATTTTCCAAAGTTATGTTATGATGTTTTTTGTTTTCCATATTTTTTTAAGATGAATCATCAATTTCAACTCGCAAAAGGTACGTATAATTCTTTAACTTAATTCATAAATGTAATTATTTGTTTTTAAGGAGAATGTGCCCACAAATGCTGCTGTTCAAGAAACTTTTTTTTTCGACAGCCGCCGGATAAAATTGTCCTTCGTGTGTGATGCTAAATGAAGCAAGCGCAATTTTCGCACAACTCCGAAAAGTTTTACGATAAGCTTCGAATAATGATAAGATGAACCGGCGAGCCGGAAGGATCGGGAAGATTAATTACACATTGATGGAACGGAATATTGTAAGTGTTTGTTGCTGGCTAAAGGGTAACGTATCTAATACTTATTTAAACCACAGATGAATTTAAACTTCAAATTGAGAACTGTATCAATCTTTTAATTAATTTTTAATCCCGACTTGTAAAAATTAGTAATCTACCGACACTGCTAGGAAAACCTAGATTTTTTTTAAATTAATATTCTATTCTTTGGTTATCCTTTCTAGGAAGATTCCAAAAATTCTAGAGGGCAGCAGGATGTGTTTGATAAATTCTTTGCCCGTGAATCGGAAGGATCCATCGTTTGATGCTCGGGATATTTTGAAGGTTTCGCAGGAAAGAAATTTCCCCTGGTTGGAGCTACCCGATGATCGTATTGACACAACCGGGGGTTTACGAGGCAATACTGTTCTATATGAGCTGCCCCAAAACACCAGTTGCTTTCGTACGTTAAAGGAAATCAATTTTGATTACAAACAATAAGCATCTATTCCCTTTTCAGTGGCTCTACTGTATCCGCCCAAAGAACCTGGGCAAGCTCCGGAAGCCAAGTTCCAAAAGTTACGTTTTCATGACGTTAAGGTAATGATATCCTTTAAATTTGATACTCATCAACAAACTTCAGTTGCAATGTTATCGGAAATTTGAAAATCTTAACTAAAACTTGTTCGTGTTTCTTTGCAGGATTCGACGCAGCCGTTTAAAGTACATTATTCCATGGGTGGAAATCTCGGGTAAAAGGACCGAACTGAAAGCAGGAACGATGACTGGATGTCAAAAATAAAAAACAACAAACACGGATGATGAGCTAGCTAATTTTGTTGTTTCCAAAAAGCAGTCAAAATTTTACAATAGTCCGCTCTCCTCCAGCGAGAATACAAAACCGGAAAAAAAATAATTTGACGATTCTAACGAGCTCGCCGAGCACCCTTCAGCACCTGATTTGAACCAATTTTGAAAATGCAGCTCAAGGCGCTGAGCTGCTACAGTAATTTTTTTTTTGCCGCCGGTAAACAATCGAGATTACACGTTACCGGGTTGACCAGCTAAAGTATTAATTCGTATAATAAAGAATAATTGCTACGCAAAAGAAAAAATTTTGTGATTCTTTGCTCAATAAATTTAAAACTTTCATTTTTGCTAAGAAATCTCAAAAATGCATGGGCATCCCCATGTCGAAATATACAGAATTGACTAACCGAGTGAAAGCTCGCAAATGTATAAAAGCTCTTTGCACACACTCTGCGTACAACGCCCAAAGTTAAAACTAAGTGGAGACACTTTTCTTGAAACTGTATAGGTTTTTATACAGAATCGAGTAACTTTGGTTACCGTGCAGGATACCTAATTCGATACCTTTTGCCGAATTCAATCAAAACAAATGGCGCCCAGCCCTATAGAATTTGACTATTAGCGCGCCAAAACGTGTGACGTCATTACTCGGAGCGAGTGGTATTTTCGCTAAAACACTGCGCTTTTTCATCGTTTCTGCAGAGTACGACGAACAATTAGTGATATTTTTCGACTGTTTCAATGAGTAATTACGTTCCAAACACGGGCAAATACGTTGCCGAGAAACCGGAAGGGTTCGTAGAATAGTTAACACTTATATTTCTGCCCTTAGTTCAAAGTTTAATCCGAATTTTTTTTTTCCAGAGATGACACCAATGAGATAGGCTATCGTCAGTCGAAGGAGAACGACAAGATCGATCTCAAGTATGGATACGAACGGGTCAAAGACACTCAAGAGCGCACCGGGTATCTGGTCAACATGCACTCGGTAGGAAATTGCACTGATATCATTCTATACTGTCAATCCTCCTCCTCCCTCGCCCTTTAGTCCAAATCTTCAATTGTAATTGTAATTTTATTGAGTAACGATAGCCTTAATGTCTTTTATGCTGGAATTAAAATTTTCGATAAGACAACTTTCCTCGACCCTAAATATGATATTTTTGTATCTACGTAAAAATCAATGAACAATTACAAACAAACAAAACGAAAATTTAAATAGGATTAAAACATAAAAAATAATATAACTGGACGATATACTTCATAAAATAAAATAAATTCCTAAACTTCTTTTAGACCGAGATCTTGAATCAAGACCGGCGGCTGGTAGCTGCGCTGGATTTGTATTTCCTGCAGATGGACGGCACCCGGTACAAAATGACAATCATCTACGCTCCGTATCTGCTGCTGATCACCAAGGAAGGCCAAGCGTTGGAAGTGTCGAAGTTTCTAACGAAAAAGTACTCGGGCCAGCTGCTCAATGTGGAATTTATTGAGCGGGAGGATCTGGATCTTCCGAACCATCTCAGCGGGTTGAAGCAAAATTTGCTGAAACTAACCTTTGCCAACACCACTCACATGACCAAAGTCAAGCGCGATTTGGCGGCCGCTGTCCGCAAGAACAAGGAACGTGATAAGGCCAACACCTACTACATGCAGATGCTGAGTAATTCGTTGGCCGTTGCTTCCGAAGGAGGCGCGGGTTCCAATCAGAATCAGGATTTCTACGACAGCATCATGGATATGAGAGAGCATGACGTACCCTACCATGTGCGAGTATCGATCGATTTAAACATTTTCTGTGGCCTCTGGTACACGATGCGTTGCCGGGGCGGAGATGAAACCCCTTTAATAACGCCTCGGCCAGATATTCTAGATCGACCCGAACCGGTGGTACTGGCGTTTGACATAGAAACAACCAAGCTGCCACTCAAGTTTCCGGACGCACAGACTGATCAAATCATGATGATCTCGTACATGATCGATGGCCAGGGCTACCTGATCACGAATAGGGAAATTATCAGTGCTGAAGTCGAGGATTTTGAGTACACTCCGAAGCCAGAATTCGAAGGACACTTTATCGTGTTCAATGAACCAAATGAAATGACCCTGATTCAAAAATTTTTCGATCATATTCTGGACGTAAAACCGCACATTTTTGTGACCTACAACGGGGACTTCTTCGATTGGCCTTTCGTGGAAGCCCGGGCAGCGGTGTACGATTTAGACATGAAGCGGGAGATCGGATTTTCGAAGGTGAATGCCCGGGATGGGAACTATCTGTGCCGACCAGCCATGCACATGGATTGTCTCTGTTGGGTTAAGCGAGATTCGTACTTACCGGTCGGTTCCCAGGGCTTGAAAGCCGTGGCCAAAAGTAAGCTGCGCTACGATCCTGTCGAGCTGGACCCCGAGGAAATGTGCAAGATGGCCGTTGAGCAACCACAGGTAAGATGTAAACTAATCAATCTCTTGAATTTTGTCCGATTGGGAAGCGCGTGCTTTGCCAATCCATCGGGTTGGATGTATGGGTGAACGTAATTGCGCCTCTCGCTATTACTTCTCCCAGCCATTCAATTGATGCGGGACAAAGGGTCTAGAACGCACCTTTGAAGCTTTCCATAAAATATGCTCTTGGCTCATTTTCAACTTCTATACATTTTCTCCTACTAAGCATCTGCTTTATCTATCCGTCATTTAATTTCAATCTTTAATTCTTCTATCAAGAATTTTCGTCGTAAAAGTTCACCGCAATGCCATTAAACCAGCATATAATAAATCTATTGAATTGTGTGAGATGCGCCGTATAAAAACGGCATCATTGAAAACACATCACAATACGACACATCAGTAAAAAAATCATCAAGGTCTGCTCGGGAAACCATTACAGGAACCTTCCTCGGCCTAAAAAAGCCCCACTTAGTTGTTTCCAAGTCTGTAAGGAGCAGACAGACCGAATTTCATATTTAGAATCATTATTGCGATTTGTTTTAAATTAGGTAGTAACAAAGCATTTTCCTAATTTCTGTAGGTTTTGTCCAACTATTCCGTTTCGGATGCAGTTGCTACCTATTATCTGTACATGAAGTACGTGCATCCTTTCATCTTTGCCCTGGCTACCATTATTCCCATGGAACCGGACGAGATCCTACGTAAGGGTTCCGGTACGTTGTGCGAATCATTGCTGATGAAGGAAGCGTACCATGCCAGGATTGTTTTCCCCAATAAGCAGGTTAGCGAACTGAACAAATTGACTGCAGATGGCCACGTGCTAGACTCAGAGACATATGTCGGTGGACACGTGGAAGCACTGGAATCGGGTGTGTTTAGGGCAGATATTTCCACACGGTTTCGGCTAGACCAGGACATGCTGAAACAACTACAGGATAATGTCGATAAGGTGGTGGAATTTGCGATCGTCACAGAAGAGGGCGTGCCGTTAGATTTGGTGACAAATCTGGACGAAGTGACCGAACAGATTAAGGCCTCGTTGCAGCAATTGTATGACACACCGAGCCGAATTGAGCAACCGGTTATTTATCATTTGGATGTGGGAGCTATGTATCCTAATATTATTTTGACCAATCGTTTGCAGCCGTCGTCGATGATTTCAGAAACGGATTGTGCTGCGTGCGATTACAATAAACCGGATGCAAAGTGTAAGCGAGATATGGAATGGATGTGGAGAGGCGAGATGTTGCCGGCTTCAAGAAATGAATTCCAACGCATCCAACAGCAGCTGGAAACGGA
The DNA here is from genome assembly GCF_029784155.1 of Uranotaenia lowii. Classification (NCBI taxonomy): domain Eukaryota; kingdom Metazoa; phylum Arthropoda; class Insecta; order Diptera; family Culicidae; genus Uranotaenia; species Uranotaenia lowii. Next base: position 36,427 of record NW_026598170.1, on the reverse strand, counting down.
AAAGTTTCCACCGTTGTTCCCCGGTGGACCTCCGAGGGCTTTTCACGAGTTATCTAAGGAAGATCAGGCCAACTATGAAAAGAAGCGGTTGAGCGATTACTGTCGAAAAGCATACAAGAAGACAAAGGTCACGAAGTTGGAGACACGAACCTCGACGATCTGTCAGAAAGAGAACAGTTTCTACGTCGATACTGTGCGAGCTTTTCGTGATCGACGTTATGAATACAAGGCTCTTACCAAGGTGGCCAAAGCAGCAGTTACGGCGGCTGTGAAAAGTGGTGATGCCGGTGAAATTAAGGCTGCCAAGGGTCGGGAGGTCTTGTACGACTCTCTTCAATTGGCTCACAAATGTATTCTGAACTCGTTCTATGGTTACGTCATGAGAAGAGGAGCCAGATGGCACAGCATGTCGATGGCAGGCATTGTGTGTCTTACGGGAGCAAACATCATCACTAAAGCTAGGGAGATTATAGAGAGAGTTGGTCGACCATTGGAATTGGACACTGATGGAATTTGGTGTATTCTACCAGCGTCGTTTCCGCAAGAATTCACTGTAACTACAAATCATCCAAAAAAGAGTAAAATCAATGTGTCATATCCAAATGCTGTGCTGAATACGATGGTGAAGGACTACTTCACAAATAACCAATATCATGTACTGGAAAAGCCTCATGAACCTGGAAGTCCTGCAGTGTATTCAATCAAAGATGAGAATTCAATCTTCTTTGAGGTGGATGGTCCGTATTTGGCAATGGTGCTACCGGCAGCTAAGGAAGAAGGCAAACGATTGAAGAAACGTTACGCTGTTTTCAATTTCGACGGATCACTTGCTGAGCTAAAAGGTTTCGAGGTTAAACGACGTGGAGAACTTCAGTTGATCAAGATCTTCCAGAGCTCGGTATTTGAAGCATTCTTACAGGGATCGACGTTAGAACAATGTTATGCGTCTGTCGCTAAAATAGCCGATTACTGGTTGGACGTGTTGTACAGCAAAGGCCACAACATGCCGGACAGCGAGTTATTTGAGTTAATTTCTGAAAACCGATCAATGTCTAGGAAGTTGGAAGACTACGGTGAGCAAAAATCTACATCTATTTCTACGGCCAAGCGCCTAGCGGAGTTTTTGGGTGATCAGATGGTGAAAGATGCCGGTTTGGCTTGCAAGTTCATTATATCTAAGAAACCGGATGGTGCACCGGTAACTGAGAGAGCGATTCCACTGGCAATCTTCCAATCCGAACCCAGTGTGCGTCGCCATTATCTGCGTCGCTGGTTGAAAGATAATACTATGGGAGATGCAGACATTCGAGATGTTTTGGATTGGCAGTACTATATTGAACGGCTGGGAGGTACAATTCAGAAAATTATCACAATTCCAGCTGCTCTGCAAGGTTTGAACAATCCGGTTCCGCGAGTTCAACATCCTGATTGGTTACACAAAAAAATGTTGGAGAAAAACGACACGCTTAAACAAAGACGTATCAGTGAAATGTTTACCGTTAAAGAGAAACCGATAGTGGACATGGAAGATTTTGGAAGAGCGCGATCGCCCACAAGTGGGCCAAACCTACCAATTTGTAATTCTAAGCGAAGACGTACGCCTTCACCGGAAGATCCAACAGCTCCGGAACCCAAAACATGGAGGGAAGCCTTAGGGGCTCCTCCACCGGTGGGAAGTTCAAAGGAAGAATTACAAGCTTGGTTGGCTTTCCACAAAAGGAAGTGGAAATGGCAGTTGACACAGAGAAAGAAGCATAGAGATCCTCAACTAAACAAACGGTCACGGATGGAGGAAGAAGTGCCAGTTGCAAGTTCGTTGGGGTCTGGCCGACAAGCTGCTACTCTGGGTGGTTTCTTGCGTAAAACTCAACGTTCATTGATCGAACAGACCTGGCACGTGATTCAGGTAATTGCTACGGATGAAATGGGCAACTTTAACGTTTGGGCAATGGTTGGCGAAGAATTGCACAAGATTCGTTTGACCATTCCGAGAATATTTTATGTTAATCAAAGAACACCGGCACCGCTTGAGGAGGGTACCATGTGGAAAAAGGTTCATCGAATTCTACCACGTGCTCGACCTGTTTACCATTTGTACCAGTATGTAGTACCTGAGAATGTATTCCGAGATAATCGTTTGGGTATGCTGGCGGATTTGGCGACCCCAGATATTGAGGGGATTTATGAGACGCAGATGTCTTTGGAATTCCGAGCATTGATGGAGCTTGGCTGTACCTGCGCAGTTCAACGTTCAGAAGCACGAAGTTTGGCAACCCTTGCTACGAAGGACCTGGATTCTTTCAATATTCAGCAGTTGGAGATGCGGAGCTCGCATGTGCCGTATCTGAAAGACGGAAGAAACATGAGAAAAATATTTTTGTATCAACACAATATACCGTCGGGAAAGCGAGAGATGTGGGGTCTATTCATGGGGCCCAGCAAGAAAGCGATCATTGTAGTTCTGGACACAGTGCGAACCAATCAGTTGCCAACGTTGAAGAATCTCTATACATCGGAACGGTTGGCTTTGATTAAAGGTGAAAATGAAACGTTAACCGAAGAAAGTTTGCCTCCTGCTGATATGACTTTTGAATCCTTTATGGAGGTTGATCCTAAACAGGTGTATCAGCGTATTTCTCGAGCTTTATCAGCTTATAAAGATGAAAAACGGGGCCCCACAATTCTTTGTGTACAGACAGCGATGGGATTGCAGAAGTTGAACCAGCTGTTACCAGCTTGTTTGGAATTCCCTGAAACTCAAATTCACATTGCGGACAACGCATCTCTTCTCTCAGGTCTGGAATGGCAACGACATGGAGCTCGATCGATGGTGCGCCATTTCCTGAATTTGAATCACGTTGTTGAGATGATGTTGGATCAGTGCAGATACTTCCAGCTTCCAATTGGCAATATGCCAGCTGATACGGTGCTCTTCGGAGCTGATTTGTTCTATTCACGCCATTTGCAGAAAAATAATTTCATTCTGTGGTGGTCGCCGAGCTCACGTCCGGATTTGGGTGGCCGTGAAGCCGATGATTCTAGACTGCTAGCAGAGTTTGAGGATAACATTTCGGTGGTGCAGAATCGATCTGGTTTCTACAACACTTTCAGCATAGAGCTGAACCTCGAAAGCTTGGCAGTTTCGGCGCTTCTACAAGCAAGTCGGATTCAAGAAATTGAGGGTGCTACTTCGGCCACAACATTTGATGTAATTCCACAAGCTTCCCTGGATGATATGATCAGTAATCAGGGTATCCAAACATTGCCCAGCTACGATGAAACCGCACTCTGTTCGCAGGCGTTCAGAGTGATGCGAACCATGGTCAATGGATGGTTACGGGAAGTTTCCATAAATCGTAATATCTTCTCCGACTTCCAGATCATCCATTTTTATCGGTGGGTTCGATCATCGAAAGCATTGTTGTATGATCCAGCATTACGCCGGGCATTGAACACCTTGATGAGAAAGCTGTTTCTTCAAATAATCGCTGAATTCCAGCGGCTTAAAGCCGAAATCGTGTATGCTGATTTTAACCGAATAGTAATTCATACTGGGAAAAAGACTCTTTTCGATGCCTTGGCATACACGGATTATGTTGTCCAAAGTATAAGAAATAAAGAAATGTTCCACAGTGTGTCGCTGTCGCATCAACAATCTTGGGAATTTCTCCTTTGGATTGATACTGCAAATTTCGGTGGTATTAGAGGCAAGGAACTCGCCCCGGATACAGAAACTGCTGAAACGGAAGCAGAAGAAGAAGAACTTTCTCTGGAGATGAATTGGAACATCGCGGAGCAATTGCCAGAAACTGGACGTTGCAGAGAGCACTTTGAACAGTTTTTGATTTCCTATTTGGAAACTATGGCAAGCGGCGTGCCAGCTGCGAAGGCTTTGAAAAAGTTGTCCCATGTAGCCTACGATATGGTTCAGAAAATGCACAAAAACTACGGCCGCGGAAAGGATGGACCTGCTCTAGAGTTCATCAAAGCCGTTTGCAAGGTCCTGATGGTCAACAAAGAAACTGAGGAAGAGGTGAGAATAGGTTTAATTTATTTTATAGTGTTTACCTTCAAAGTGAAACAATTCTTTTGATTTCAGCTGACAACTCTGCGTCGTAACATGTTGCTCCTGGTTGGAGTGGGAGACTTCAGTGACAAAGCGGTATGGAAGGATCCACTCAAATCCTATGTCCTGAACGAGGTGATCTGCAAAGCCTGCAATCACTGTCGTGATCTGGACCTCTGCAAGGATAATCACCGAGCTCTGAAGGATGGCCACCCGGTGTGGCTGTGTGCACAGTGTAATGTTGATTATGAAAATGTGGATATCGAGATGCGTTTTCTCGATGTGGTTCAGCGCAAGGTGATGTCCTACGTATTGCAGGATTTACGCTGTGGACGGTGTAAGCAAATTAAGCGAGAAAATCTGGCTCAATTTTGCAACTGCGCTGGTAGCTTCGAAAATCTAATATCGGCGGCTGACGTGAGACGGCTATTGGGGACTTTCCTAACGGTGGCTAACGATTATCGCATGCCACTGTTGAAAGAAACCATCGAGCATACTTTGAATACTTGCTGAAGGATGGTAGGCTTTTAAATTATTTAACCTATTTTTCGAAAAATAAAAACCTTCTCATATGTACCAAAAAACTGTTGTGGTATTTTATTTCGGTGAAAAAGGCACTGGAGTATCTTGTGGGAACAGCTCGAAGCTCAACTGTTGTAGGTAATTTAATGTCTCTTCTCTAAGGTACTCTACTCGCGATAGGTACGAACATTTTATTAGGATTTTCCCATTTCTAATATGTGTGACGCCATTGAAAGGTGAGTTATCATAACAAATTTGAACTCTTTGCATGAATAACAAGTTGCGTTGCAACTTATTTTATACATTAGTATTCTATTCTACTGGTTATTTCAAGGTAAAAATCTCTAGGTAGCAAATGATGAACCGGCACTGTTGATTAGGATTGAACTCCACGATCCGACATCAAGATGGCTACCAACCAAAAGTAAAAATGACTAGTCCACATAACATCCATTGCAACCGTTGAGAAGAAATGCTTGAATTTCGCGCGCGATCTACACGCATTGTCTTGGCAAAAAAACCCGAAGCCAACCTAATAAGGGAAGGCAATCGGGAAGCCCTCTTGCTAACTGGTGCCCCGAGGGTTACTCCCAGACTATACAGTTTATTTATTTTTTTATTTACATAGTATTCTGTCACACGACATAACTTGACGAACATAATTCCTAAAATTCCCTCGGTTCATAGCAACCGTTCTCCAATTTCTCGGGCCCCCGCTCGTCTTGTTCCTACCGGATTCGTAGCGAACACCTGTTTTGCAGGACAGTCGTCCGGCATTCTCGCAACATGTCCCGCCCAGCGTATCCGGCCAGCTTTCACCACCTTCTGGATACTATGCCGCCAAAGATTGTTCTTAACACTCGTCGCTCGAATACTCCGAGTGTACGCAGGTCCTCCTCGAGCAATATCCATGGGTGGTATGAAAAAAACTTAGTAATTGCTTTTGCTAAACTGAATCGACCAGTCGAGCAGTCGCTTAAAGCAATTGCTTCGGTTGTTATGAATAAAGTTTTTTTTGACAGCTGTTTTCTCAGTCAGGAGCTTTTACTTTTAGAACAAGCTAGTTTGGTATGAATAAAGCTCAAACCTGAAGCAATTGCTCGACAAATCTCATAGCAATTGCTTTATTTTCTAAGCATGCTCGGTAGCAGACTATTCCAATAAAAAATTCTTTAATAACGTCATAAACTTATCAAATTAGCAATATTTCACTTCAAAACAATTCAAAAAGGTATTTTCAACATGGATAAAGAAAAGTCGAAGTGATAACCCAACTTTTTTCATATTCCTGTCGTTGTATAAAATCTTGTATAAATTCGTCTAAGATGACAATAAACAAATCAATTAGTAAATATTTCAAATTAAAAAAAATCCGGCTATAGTGGAAGAAGTCCCAATTGGCTCAAAGTAAGAAATAAATTGTAATAAATTAAAACATTATACAGATCTCTCATTTTTATATAATTTTTTATAATCCTAAGATTTAAAAAAAAAAATCTAAATTAAAGTGCGCGCCTATTGCCTATTTTTTTATACATCGGATTATCCCGATCCGAATACATGTGGGAGAGTAAAGGCAATTTTTTGTTTGACAATATTCGAATATGTATTCATTTTTCTTTAAACATCAACATACGAGCACGCATAACCAAAAAAATTCCGGTCGTTCTTACACCCACCACCCGCTTCGTCGACTTCAAGGCTACTTCAGCCGTACTTTTCAATTTGCTGATCGTCTTCTTTCATTTTACTTTAAAAAAAAAATCAGATTCTGCTGGTTGGATAGCTCTATTTTTCGAAGCAAAAGCTATGTTCTAAGACTTTAGTACACATCCGCTAAGCAAATGTTTATTCATACCAAACTAAGCAAATGCTTTTGACTTTTGCTTTGATTGATTTCGAGCTAAGTAAAAGCTACCGAAGCAATTGCTAAACCTTATTCATACCACTACATGTCTCGTGCCCGTAGAGAACAACCGGTCTAATGAGCGTCGTATACAGGTTACACTTCTCGACCGCAGTTGCTTGTGGAGTCCATAGCAGGCACGACTTCCGCTGATAATTCGCCTCCGGATCTCACGGCTGGTGTCATTGTCTGCGGTCACCAGTGAGCCGAGATAGACAAAGTCTTCGAATATCTCCAGCTCGTCGCCGTCGATCGTGACCTTGTTATTACTGGACAAGCGGGTTCGGTCGGTTTCGGATCCGCAGGCTAGCATGTACTTCGTCTTGGACGTATTAATCATCAACCCAATCCTTCCTGCTTCGCGTTTCAGTTTGCGGTAGATCTCCCCCACCGCCGCAGATGATCTGCCGACTATATCAATGTCATCGGCAAAGCAGATAAGTTGACTGGATCTGTTGAAAATCGTGCTTCGCATTTCGCCCACCGCTCGTTGAATAACACCTTCTAGCGCCACGTTGAACATCATGCAGGATAGACCATCACCTTGTCGAAGCCTCCTGCGCGATTCGAATGAGCTCGACAATTCACCCGATATCCGCACACAGCACTGCGTTCCATCCATCGTCGCCTTGATCAGTCTGATCAGCTTCCCGGAAAAGCCGTTCTCGTCCATGAGTTTCCATAGCTCGTTACGGTCGATCGTGTCGTATGCGGCTTTGAAGTCGATGAATAGATGGTGCGTAGGGACTTGGTGTTCCCGGCATTTTTGGAGGATTTGCCGTAATGTGAATATCTGGTCCGTCGTAGACCGTCCCTCCATGAAGCCGGCCTGATGACTTCCCACGAATCTGTTTGCTTGTGGCGTTAGGCGGCGGAGTAGGATTCGGGACAACACTGTGTAGGCGTCATTGAGGACAGTGATCGCTCGGTAGTTCTCACAGTTCAATTTGTCGCCCTTCTTGTAGATGAGGCATATTACCCCCTCCTTCCACTCCTCCGGTAGCTGTTCTATGTCCCAGATCCGGACTATCAACCGGTGTAGGCAATCGGCCAACCTGTCCGGGCCCATTTTGATGAGTTCAGCTGCCATGCCATCCTTCCCAGCCGACTTGTTTCTATTCAGCTGGCGAATGGCTTCCTTAACTTCACTCATCGTTGGGAGTGGCTCCTCTTCGTCGTTGGCTACGCCGGCGATGTACCTTCCCCCACCGTATTGATCTCCTGCATGTGCGCTGTTCAGGTGTTCATCGAAGTGCTACTTCCACCTTTGCGGGATGCGTTGAGTTTCTGATAGAACTTTCGTGTTTCTTGGGAACGATGCAGCTGCTCCAGCTCCTCCTCTTCCAGGCGGCGCTTTTTTTCCTGCAAAAGTCGGACTCGCTGCCTCTTCCGCTGTCGGTGATTTTCCACATTTCGACGGGTGCCTCTTTGCACTACTGCCGCCCGCGCGGCATTCTCTTCGTCCATTACCCTCCTACACTCATCGTCGAACCAGTCGTTCCGTCGAGATCGCTCCACATAACCGATGACGTTCTCCGCAGCACTGTTGATGGCTGTTTTGATGGTATCCCAACAGTCCTCGAGAGGGGCTTCATCAAGCTCGCCCTCTGCCGGCAGCGCTGCTTCGACCGATTGCGCGTAGTCTGCCGCGACCTCAGGTTGCTTCAGTCGCGCGATATTTAACAGAGGCGGGCGCCGGTTTCGCGTGTTGTTTACTACGGAGAGTTTTGGGCGCATCTTCACCATCACCAGATAATGGTCCGACTCGATGTTGGCGCCCCGACAGGATCTGACGTCGATGATGTCCGAGAAGTGCCGGCTGTCGATCAAAACGTGGTCGATCTGTGTTTGAGTTTGGTACGGTGATCTCCAGGTGTACTTGTGTGGGAGGCGGTGCTGAAAAAAAGTACTACGTACGGCCATTCGTTTGGAGGCGGCGAAATCTATCAGTCTGAGGCCATTTTCGTTGGTCAGCTGGTGCGCACTGAACCTTCAAATTGTCGGTTTGAATTCCTCCTCCTGGCCGACCTGAGCATTGAAAAACCCGATGACTATCTTGATATCATGTTTTGGGCAACGGTCGTATTCACGCTCCAGCTGCGCGTAAAATTCGTCTTTGTCGTCACCGGTATTTTCGAGGTGAGGGCTGTGCACGTTGATGATGCTGATGTTGAAGAACCGGTGGAGCCCTTCCAGCATACCTCCTGCAGCGCTACGATGTCGAATTATCGGCTCTTCAATTCGTTGGAGAGCACGTGGGTACTGCGGTACTGCCCACAAAATTTAGAGATCGGCAGTTCCATGTTCCAAGTTTCCAATCGCTAGTCCCTTTTCGTCCCCCAGACTATACAGACGCTCGTGGAAGCTTAAGTTGAAATACCTACAATATTTTAAATTCGTAGTCGTTGAAGTGAAAGTTGCATATCACGTATCGGAAAACCAAAGTCGTTGAGGCTGACAATCTTCGACACTGTTGTTCCGCGCATTTAAACGAAAAGTATCGGTTAGTAGGAGTGTCTACTGGTTGCCGGACCTGGTCCTTGGAGGCCAATTCAAAGTCCGTGCATAGACGCTGAGTGGAAGGAATCGGTACGTGTCGTCGGAAAGTTCATTTTTGCTTTTATATTTCACTTGCTATTCTTTTGATATTTCACTTGAGGTTGCCAAACTTTTAACACGAGATTCGCGCAAATTTATCAAACGCAAGACCGATACAATCCCTAACAACAAAAAATGTGATATCGAATGAAAAGAGACACAGCTACGGAGAATGATAGATTAAAACTTTATTTTTACTATCAAACGATTCGTAACTTTTTTAAATGAATCAATCCTTTTTTCGATTTAATAAAAAGGGAGGCATAAAATTTTAAAATATAAACCTACCTATTTAGAGTTTGTTTTCTAAACACGATATAGTTTTAATAGAAATATGATTTATTTGCAAGAGAATAAATTGAAAAAGTCCCTTCTTATACGACCGAGTCTATAATTACTACACGATTGACTACTTTTGCTTAACAAACTAAGGTTAATCGAAAGAAATTAACATCACTTCGTATCAACTGTCAGCAAGTTCATTTTTGTCTAGTCTACACATCTGTCAATCAGATTATTGCTCCAAATAAACTATTATATACAATTAATTATATGCTATATTTACAACGTTTTATATAAGAAATAAAATACAATTCCAATCCCTACATTCAGCGTAATTAGAGAATATCACATTTTCGTTATCTTATTCACTCAGGATTGTTCCACTAGATAGCCTATTCGACGAATATATTTCTCAATTGTCCTATATTGAGAATTGCTCAAACCTCCTTCTTTGACACTTTAAATATCTCCTTCTTAACGCTTAACGAGCTATGTTGAGGCCGTGAATCGAGTTTCACAATCGCGCTGATATCGGAGTCGGGCTGATTCTCGTTCTTCCGCGTCCAGATACCACAGGGTGATGGCATAGCGAGTCCGATGAGCCGGTTGTACCTCGTGTGGATTCCGCCGGTCCGACCAGAAGAACAGAATTCGATCGAAAATTGGTTCAATGTCGGCCACACGATCATTACAACCCTCGGGGAAAATTCTTTGAAAACGGAGTAGGTAGTTTTTTTTATTTAACCTATCTTGCGCTAATTAACACTTCTAACTACTCACCGCAAAAGACCACCACTTTGTTGGACTTCCCAGTTCAGATTGAGATAATAGATGGCGGTAATACAACGTCCATCTCGGTTGGGATTGTCCACATGTTTGACATAGTGAGAGCCGGATCCCGGATAACAGGCGACCATGGCCTGAAATCAGCAACAGATTTAAATGCAGTTCTTCACTTCTAGTTAAGAATGGAGCCCCTAAATTAAATATTTACAGTTAACATTATGACCAAGATAAACTGAACCAGCTGCAAATATTCGTGCCGTATGTGTATATGTTATTACTTTTTATCAGTGTTAATCAACGGAGAAGATATAATAAGTGGCACCAATTCTCGTAGATTTTTTTTTGGCGTACGTGACTTTGAAGGCGCTTACAATATTTTTGAAGAGAGTTTCGTGATATGAAGCACATATGTAGCTTGACATCTGCAAATGCATTAAGAGAATCCCTCTATTTAAGAGTCTACAACTATTAAAACATCTTGGAAGACAGAACCCCCTTTAATATAAAATTAGAAAGGGTAATAAAAGAAAACTTGAATCTACGATCCAGATGAGTCATCAATAACTGTTTGTGTACCTTTTAAGTTAGCCACACGGTGGGTTGTTTTGATTTTTTTAAGTGTTTTGAGACCCTTGAGACGCAACAGAGGTGAATCATTAAACCAATAAACCGGCGCCAATCATTCTCCAGTCTGTATGGTTTCAACCACGAAACACAGATAAGATCACATTTCGTCGCCGTCTGAATGCATCGCAGTATTGGGGACATCTAATCTCAAACCACGAAACGTGGTTAATGGTAAAAGTGTGATAACTTTTCAAGCTGATGGTAAAAACTTACCTTTGTTCGCTCCCGAATGTTGTATCTACCGATTTTCCCGTTATTGCGCATCCGCTTGCATTTGGAAATGACGGCGTCGACCTACGGGAAAAATTGAAAAAAAAAACCGTCAAAAATAACGTTGTGTTAACGAAACTGTAGCCCTTATTGTTTAGGGAAAGTTACGATTATTTACTCACCCTATTGATTAGGTAGCCAATATTGCTGCACCCAGGTTCACTGCCACCAATCCAGGTTATTTTGTCTCCTCGAATGTGTCGCATATTGGTGCCTTTTCGTTTGGACACCAATTGGCCATCCTGTTATTTTGTAAATAATATAATTTAATTATTTTATTTGTGGTATTGGGTGAATTTTACAAACAACCCATTATAAAGATAATTTGTTTGAATTATTATGAACATATCTACGAGAAATGATTCATCAACAACCACAAACAATGTCAGCTTTTCGCTTACTGGATCTAGAAATCGAAGTAATGCCTTCCAAAACATGTTTCTGATAAGATTTGAAGCATGTAGGTATAACAAAAAAAACTGAACTCGTCAGTGGTGTTTATACCACCTTCGAATGCAATAAACCAGATATGCTATTGGAAGATTATAAAGAAAACTATCTTGCCTAAAAAAATAAATCAATCATCAACTTACTCGGAAAACCCCAGACGTATACATGCCGGTGACTTCCTGTAGCACCTGCAGCCCTCGATCTTGTCCGAGGAAATTATCCAGAACGCATACTCCATACTCATTCATATCCCGCACCAAACTCTGGCAAGCTTCATCCAAACTCTCTTCCTCTAAATCGGCCAACATAGAGTCATGCTGCTGGTATTGTCCCAGTAAATTGTCGATCTTGGCATTCAACAATGCACTGACACTTTCATCGGTGCTCGTACTACCACTGCTAGCCGGGGAACCACTTCCACCGCTGCCAATTTCACTGACTAACTGCTGATGGCTGTGTAAGCCTGGGTTCACTGTCGGTGGGCGTACAGCCGTGATTTGCATTTCTTCTTCTAAACTGTTCAAAACCCCTTGCGAATCAAGACCTAAGCCAAGGTTTTCGGTTTCCGAAACGTTTACGAAGGAGCCTGCACTATTCGCACTGAAGTTATTAGTCGTTTCACAGGTGTCGAGGGATAAGTTTTTATTTCCCTCGTACTGTAAATTGTTGTTCTCGACCACCTCCAGAAAGTTCAGATTGTTAATGTTGTTCAGGAAATTGTTTTCATTCAGTATGTGGTCCACGTCTATTTGGTCTAGATCTACCAGCTCGGCGCACAAATCTCGGGCATCGACAAGCGACTCGGGGGACAGCAGTTTCGTTAGTGCAAGTTCACTCAGCAGCAACTCGTCCGCGACGTCGTCTACGATCGACGGTGGTAGCGAATCTTGTCGTTGTCGTTGTTGCGACGATTCCGGCTGCTGTTGGTTGAGGTCAGTCATCGGCGGGGTAGCAGCTGTAGCCAACGATGACGGAGGTGACGATGACTGTAAATCGAAAGGCGAAGCAGATTCACAAGGTGGGTTAGTTGATGGGCTTTTGATATTAGTAGCAGATTACGAAGAACAGAAATATGTAAAGTTTTCAAGAGAAAGAAACTTTTTCAGGCAAGTTTGAGCAAATTAGATATTGATTGCAAAGTTGTTTTTTGAAAATGAATTCACATTGGTTCGAGACAATATACAGTGAATGGTTAAAGCTGAACCCACCGTGTCCATGCTGCTAACGGTGGTATTGGTGGCTCCAACCATCGGCTGCCGCCCATCATCACGACTGTTTGTTGACAAAATTTCTGCACGTACGCCACCACTCACGTTAGAGCCTGTAGGTTGATTAGGCAGATGATGATGATGAGTGGTTGCATTAGAAATATTTCCGAAGAAGAGGACACCTTCACCACTGCCAGAACCATCAGCGAATGACGCGTCTGTTGCATTCTGCTGATAAGCTTTCCCACCTGCGCTCGATATCAGCGGATTACTGATCGTCGTCTGATAAGAGTTTCTAGTCGTACCGTATTGATTGGTCTGCCCTTGGAGTACGTTTGTCCCTTGCTGAGACAGCTGGTGAATCGAGCGACATTCGAGTTTGTGTACTTTCCAATCAAGCCGTTGATGATCCTGAGAACAGTAGTACGCCACCTGGCAACGGCTACACCTCCGAAGGCCCTCAGCCACACCGCATATGCGGCACTGGTGTTGGAAGTGACGCATTTGCTGCTGCACTATTACGTCCCCTTGCTTAAGATAATCAGTAAAGCGATTTTCGTTCATATTTCACCACATCGATGGTTCCAATGATTTTTTTAGAGTTTCAAAAGCTTTCAAGGACAACTTTCTGTACGAAGGTTATTTTTATTATCCTTGGGAATTCCTATCAACCTTCCACTTTTCACTCCACCGTTGCTATGCCCATTCTGATGGAAACAGTTTAATTTGATACATTAGGTTTTACTCATACTCTACGTGACACGGCATTAAAAATTGTTATCAATTTTCCCAAATTTCGAAACCATCACAAACACTCGACATCAAATTTTTTCCATCTTGTTATGGAGCCTATGCAGCGCTCTTGCGATGTGAGCTTTCTTTGGACGGCCGAAATTCTTCACCACATGACCGCTCACAGATTCCTTCCACTTTTCATTTCGTAGACCAGCAAACTGTTATTCGATTTCACAAAATATTGACTTATTTCTGTTTTGTACAGCTTCAATTGCAAAAGCAAAATTATTTTCCTGAATTTCTTTTCCTCTCTCGGGGCTAGAAAGATAGACAAAATAATGTTATGACAGTTCGGCCCCGCACGCAATCGAGGCTTCTATTTGTTCATGTGTGCGTTTAGTTTGACCGATTAACCCTTTAAGTCCTGAAGAAAAATTAAAAAAAATCTCACGTACAGATGGCATTGGTTGATTTTTGGAGGCCTGAAGCCAAATTCTTAAAACTAAAATGTGACAAAAACAAACTTAATTCTTTGTAAATAAGTAATATTCTAGTTTGCGTTCTTGTTTGTGTCACATTTTAAAAATATTCTTGCTGAACCGGAAGTTGGCACTGCACTGATGCTTTTATGTCAAATAACTTTGCTGCAATCGCACTGAAAGCTGTGTTACAAAAAGCATAAATATGCTTATTCAAATTTCCGATAATGCAATACTTAAACTTAATAAATACCTTATAATGAATCTTATGTTTGTTTAAAAGGATTGTGATATCTATAATTTACGGAGCATGAATAACAATCCTCTTTAACCGGACATTAAATCAGTTTATACTTTACTGTTCCATATACCTATCATGGTTAATATCAAAGCGTTCGCAAAAGGGCTTTCCAAGTTTTGTTGCAATACCAGTTACACTGAAACAGGAAAGTTAAGAACATAGCACATCATCAGGCATTCCGAACGAATTTTATTTGGGAATCTTCCGAGCACCGGTACACGATTTATGTTGAAAAGCTAAACACACTAAGACCTACAACTAGGGGTTGAGTTCGGCATGTGAAAGTGGTGGGAATTAATGGAAAACTTTTGCGCAGACAGGTATTTGAAATGAAAACATAATACTTAACGCTCGGAGAATTTCCATATATCCGCTGATCCAACGTTTAGCTGTTTCCTATGCAACCAAGGCTGCCACTGTACTGGTTATAATGTAACCGATAGATTCTGCGGCACCCCGTCGAATATGCTAGCAGAAGACTGCTGTTGCTACTGTTGCTCGAGGAAGATGACGATAACGTCTTATGGCTGCTGTGATTTATACCATTGTTGGTGACGCCGCTGTTAGTTAAAGTATTCGAGTTGCCGGTGGTCGCTGATTGATTGCTAGCAGTGACAGAAGCTGAAGACGACGATGACGAAGAAGAACTACTAGAGACCATTTTGACCGCATCCCAAATTCGAACCGTTCCATCAGTCCCTGCAGTTGCCAAATGTCGGCTATTATCACTCCACGTAACGCAACTAACTGCAGAAGTGTGATCGCGAAGTTCAGTCAGCTGCGAGCCAGCTGCCAGGTCAAATACTCTAACCTTAGTTTCCTCGCCTTGTTAAAAAAAAAACAGATTGATTAAAAAAATACATGGATGTATTGTAGAAGTCCTACCTGCAGTCGCTAGATATTTCCCATCTGGACTGAATGCTATCCTTTGTATTGGTTGCTTACAATCCGTAAATATTCGGAACAATTTACCACTCGTTACACACCAAAGCCGTACGGTGAGATCAGTGGACCCCGTTGCCAGATAGTTTCCGTTTGGATGGAACGCTACTGTATCGACATCTTGTGTGTGTCCCACATAGATTTGCAGCGGAAATTCACGATCCGTCGACCACAGACGGGCGGTCGTGTCTCTCGATCCGGTGGCCAAATAAAGTCCGGTTGGGCTCTCGGTTACGCACCAGATAGGATGATTGTGACCACGGTAAACAGCCCGACAGTTATAGTCACTTGCTTGCCATGCCCGCATGGTAAGGTCTCGTGAAACGCTTAGCAGCAATGGGTAATGATTTGAGAATAGTAGGTCTGTCACGGCATTTGAGTGACCCCGCAGTGTTATTCCTCCAGTTTCGGTGCTATGGACGCAAGAATATAGATATTGAGTCAAAAATAAATCTAAAAAATTGAGGCGTTGATACTTACAAAGCGTTTTCACTACATTTTCTTTCCATGTATTGCTTCCAACGATCTCGTTTCCCTGGCTGTCGACTGTGTGGAGGCAATAGTTTATTTAATTTTTCACGCGATGTCGATTCAACCGCATCAACATATCCTTTTTCGCCGCCTTCCTCATCATCATCTTCGCTTTCATCCCAATCATTGAAGCTATTCTTACAGCTGGTCACATTCCAGCAACAGACTTTATCCCACAGCCCAGCGTAAGGTTTCCGACCGATTTGAGTACTTCGGTTTACGGACCACAGCATAATAGTGGCATCCTCAAATCCACTCGCCAGGTGACAGCACTTGTCATCGATCGCAACTGCCGAGAGCCGATCGTTGTCAACATTCTCCACCTGATAGATACACAATGGCGAATGATACTGATTTAGTTTCTCGGTACAATCTTTCAATTTCTTTAGCCGCTCTGCACATGTTATCCCTCGAAATAGACCACTGATGTCTTCGGTAGTTGATGCTGCTGGCTGTGTAGTTGGGTCAAGTTTTTGTTCTGGGATCTTGGTGGTGACTGGTGAAATTGCTGCTAGTCCAGGAAGATAACCGGTAGTGTCATCTTCATCGTCGTCGTCGTCCATCAGATCCATCAAACGGTTTGTACCATCATCGTCGGATCCATTCATTTCGCGGATTTTGTGTCGAATGAATGCACTGGTGAAACCGTTGCGTAGAAGGAACTTGGTATTCTCGGCATCAGAATGCTCGGAAAAATCATACTCTAGCAATGGTTGCTCTTGTTCAGGAAAGTGATCCATAGGGGACAGCCCGTTCAGCAGATCTATGCCATTCGAAGGAGAAAGCAAACGGGGTCGCTTGTCTGGTTTGGGTTTGGACGTATCCGGGTTGTAGTCTAAGAAATCCTTATCATCATTTGTTTCAAACGAAAACCAGTTACGAAGAATTTGAAGGACTAGTGAATGGCCATGCTTAGCGAGGTAGCGTCTCAGAGCAACGATGGAAACCGAAGATAGACGAATAACATACTGACAGGAACGAAACTGCAATGTAAGATCATCGTTGTCAAGATCTTGAATCCGTGTTATTTGAGAGAGCTTTTGGATAAGTTGTTTAAACGACTCCAATCGATTCGCCTCAATGACGAAATTTGATACAACTTCTGACGTGGGAGTAAAAATAATGGCGGAACTTTGAACGGTCGCTATAGGTATACCAGAGGCTTGTTGTTCTTCAACAGTTCCGTTGATTTTCTGATTCATGATCAGCAATGGCGAGCTACTTGGAGGAGCAGTCGAAGGTTCAATCGGACCAACCAGCACCGGAGCATGCTTTCGGAGGAATTCGATTGCTGGTCGCCAATCTCGACCTTTCAACATTTCGATATAAAGATGACACAATAAAGGAAAGACCAGTTCCGATAGCTCCTTGCGAACTGCATCTTTTTGGTATTTGATGAAGCTGCACAATCTGAAATATTTACACCAATTAAACATTCCCTCTTATTTACCTTTTTAGATTCAATGATTTACTTGGCAAAATGTTGATCCACCTGAGCAGGATTGTTGTTTAGACAGAAAATATTGGAAAATAGAAAACTGTTGGCCTTGGAAATTTCATTCTCTATGGCAGTGTTCATAACTATCTGTTCCGATGATTGTGTCAGTATAAGATCCGATTTCCGGAAACGATCGTTTATCTTAAAACGTTCAAAAATGAAAAAAAAAGTTATTAATAGCTACATTTCGCTTCTACATGTAAAATCAAAATAATACAAATTTCTCTACGAACCCTCGAACAGTTCGAGTTGTTTTTAGGTTAAGCAACACTATACAACAAAGTTTTATTCCAGAATCCGGTTTCCTTTGGTATCAATTTATTAGTTATACTCTTACCAGGTAGTTCCGTTGTTTGAGATAACCACCGACGATGGTTCGTATCAGATCATTTTTCGACTTGCGGGAAGATTTGCTGCTGCTGGTTCCACCGGTGCTTGTTGAATTGGAGACCGAAGAAATCGCTGTAGACGATGATCTTTTGGAATCAGCCATTTTCCGTCTCTCACTCAACACATCATGCACTCTTGTTGCTGTTGTTCTGTTCTGCGCCTCAGCCTTTTTTTTGTTATTTCTTTCGATTTTGTCTTGCCGACAGATTGTAGAAAGCAAAGACTAGAGATAAAAAAACAGCTACATACTTTCTAGCTGAAAACGACCACGAACCTTAATGACGTTTTCTTAACAGGAAGAACGGCTTTTCGCTTCCATCGCATATTCAATTTCCAAATAATAAAATTACATTCAAAGAAGAAAAGCCGCGCAATTTTAACTTTTTTGTTGGCTTTTAGGTATCATCTTGGCTTGATATAAATAAATATCTTTCTATTCGATCGTCTCAACATTGTACACTCAAATTAAAAAGTACAAATTTACTTATTTTTAAACCATAACTCCGCGGGAATGGAACCAAGGTAATTCATTTCATAAAATTATCGTTGTTTTTTTTTATTATTAAATTTTGATAATTAAGGATTTAATAGTCAACGTTATCGTTAAGAATATTTACGTGCCATTTCTCAGTTCGGTTAAAATACACATTATGTTTGATATGTCAACACTGTTTTCAAAATAGTTTCCACAGAGAAAACTATTGAACGTTAATGGAAATTTTCATGAACTTTTTTGTGATATTTTTTACACGTATAAAGCAAGGATTTTCTTTCTATTCAGCACCGTGAATAAATTTATAGCATATATTCGTTAAAAAAATTTCAACTCAACCAACCTTTGAAACGTTACTTAACTTGATTCCGATGTTTCTGTAAGAGCTTCTTCGCCGTAGTTTTCTGTTTTCATATCATTCAATCCTAGCTCTTCGTTTTGATCGTGGGATCTATGATATCGGAAAATTCTCAAAGCTCCATCCGGCGTGCCATCATCATTCAATGATTGTACGTAACTGTTCCCAGTGGGGTCGTCTAGCACGATAGTTAGTTGCTGTTGCCCAGCTATGGCTGCATCCAGTTGTCCGAAAAACCCATCCAAACGACGTTTGGTTTCTTCGTCGTTAGAATCCATAAACATTCCGGAACCTTCAACTAGTTGCTCTTTCATGGCTGTCAGCAGTCCTTCTATAGTGGTGAATCTACCACCTAAGGCTCCACCACCAACCTCGCAGTCAAGTTCCCGTATATACAAACCACAAGACTCAGATTTCAAAACGTCTCTCGAGAAATCAACTCTTCCACGGACCGTTACTTCGATTTTGACCCCTTTCTCCTCTATTCCTCCCCCAGGCTTCACTTCGTTGGTACGAAGACCACAGTTATCGCAAACCGTAGCCATTATCACAACCTCTTTGAAGTGTGGTATAGTTGTTAATTTCATATTTGTTACGCAATCGGCTTTGCACTCCGGACAGTTGGTAGGAAATTGCAAAACCTCTCCTTGAAGCTCTTCTAGGGGCCATGAGCCTTCTGCAATCGGTTTCAAAAGTTTATTTTCTTTTTCTTCCTCAGCAATATTTGAAGGTCCTTTTCCATCATCAGTAGTAACTTCATCGCGAGTAAAGATTCCCAATAAATGATTCTGCTCTTTCGTTCTCTTAAAATGAGAGATGGTCGTTTTGGAATCCCTTTGAGGAGCAAGCGGATTTTCTATGAAGCTATTTCCAGATATATCCTCGATTGTTATCGTAAATGCATTTTTCATTTCCTTAAGCTCGTTCAACTTGGTGACAAACTGTTCAATCTGTTCAGCCGCCTCTGGATGTTGTATTCGACGAACTGGCTGGTCCTGTTCTAGTCCTCGTATCACTCGATCAACAATACCCTCGATCGTGGTAACTTCGCCTTTTTGCGATTGAGCTGCAATCTCAAAATCAAGCTCCTCAATGCGTACGCTGGAATAGTCAGACTTAACAACGCGACGGTTCAAGTCTTTGACCGTTTCCAAGCGCACACTAATGCGAATGCCTTGGGGAGCAATTTCGCCACCCGGTTGTATTTCATTGTTCTGGAAGCCACATTGATCGCAGCTGAAGGACATAATCACCACCTCTTTATAGAAAGGGATCTGGGTCAACAACAGCCTGGTAGTACCCTGTAGGTTGAATGAAGGAAATTTAAAATCAATGTTTTCTAGTTTTTTTAGGCTTGTTAAATATAAATGAATCGTTGTAACTATCTGCGATGACTTAATGGTACAATCTGGTCTGGGTCAAACGCGTTCAAAGAAAAAAATATCTGCGTTTGCTGACAGAAAGAAAACTAATTTTTGTCGATTTTCAAACACATGCCTGTTTTCTCGTACAGTACGCCTCTGGCAAAATGGTGCAAAATACTCACATTGGCATGGCAATTCATGCACATGGATTCGATTTCAGTTGCCCCATGTTCCAGGTCATCCTCAAGAACGAGCGGCACTGACACGTTCATTGTTTCGGCTGGTGCTGTTTCCGTCGACGACATTGTAGTTTGGCGAACAATTTCGGCTGGAAATTCAGAATTACAAACCGCAACTAACCAGCTCAACGTGTTTACTTGCGTGAAGTTGTTTCGACTCTGCAATGCGAATGAACTTAATGAACTCGCTTATTTGACGTTTCACATGGCCGCACGCTGGGTTGCCAGGTGAGCAGATTTGTCTGTAAAAGCTTATCTCATCTCATCTTGTTAGAGGATGAACACAAATAAAGAATCATAAAATTTAATGCGGTGATTTCAGAAGCAAGTGCAAAGTGCTGTTTTCCCAATAATTTCGATTGTACAATCCGCCTGCGTTTTTTGTAAAACCATCATGTCCATCAACCTAGATATTCGGCTTCGACGAGCGAATAAGATTTATTACGAAGGAGTAAGTTGAGTAAAAGGATGATAAAAAACAAAATCCAGAATGGCAAAATCTGAAAACGGAAGCCTTATCAGAGCAGTTTTTATTCGTTTGATAGGGTGGCATTAAGTTTATGTTATTTCCCAAAAAATATTAAATTTTCATAATTTGTGTTTTTTTCTCACACGTCACATTAGTAAATGATTTATTTTTCTTGACTACAGGAGACCATAAGTGGAGTAGTTCAAATTTCAAGTCCAACGGAAGTGAAACATGAAGGGATAATTTTAGCGCTGGAAGGATTGGTAAGTACAAAAAAGATACTTATATGTTTCAAAACCATACAACATACCTAATTTACTTTAAGGTAAATCTGACAATAAGCAACAAAAATGTAGGAATATTCGAGGCGTTGTACAATTCTGTTAAACCAATTACACTTCTAAATCAATATTCTGACCTTGCTCCCTCGGGTAAACTACCGCCCGGAGTAACGGAAATTCCCTTTGAATTTCCATTAATTTGTCCTAAAGAACCTAGAGTTCTGTACGAAACCTACCACGGGGTGTTTGTCAATATAACGTACCTTCTGAAGGCAGAAATTAAACGTAGCTTCCTGTCCAAAACAGTGACTAAATCTCAACAGTTCATAATACAGTACCGCTCAAATCAACCTAATGAGAAAAAATCCGAAGTGAGTTTTTCCATCAGTCCGGAAACACTTCAGAAAACGGCCAAGGAACGTATTGCGATTCCCCGGTTTCTGATAACCGGAGTGCTGGACTCTACAGAATGCTGCGTTACGCAACCCTTCACCGGAAGTTTATCAATACACTATACAGAAGTGCCGATCAAATCCATCGAGATCCAACTGGTACGAGTTGAAACCTGCGGCTGTGCCGAAGGTTATGCCCGAGATGCAACAGAAATACAGAACATACAGATTGCAGATGGTAATGTTTGTCCGAAGGTTTCCATTCCGATTTATATGACTTTTCCGCGGCTATTCACGTGTCCCACATTGATAACTAAAAACTTTAAAGTTGGTAAGTTGGTCCATCAAAAGGGGTTGTTCAAACTATTTCTACAGAATCGTTTATTTTCTAGAGTTTGAAATCAATTTGGTGGTAATATTTGGTGATGACTATTTGGTGACCGAAAATTTTCAAATTGTGCTTAACCGATCTTCATAACTCAGCAATAAGCAATAGGACATCAATAAACCGAATGAATTGTTCTTCTTTATATAAGTGAAGCCTCTTTATCTTCGAAACATCCCTGAAGCAAATGCAACAAAATTATTGTGCCTTCTCCTGCTGAGCAGCTATCGCTTGTGGTTCCTGCTTATCGCCTTCTTCACGAATCACCGTTTCGCCGTCCAGTTTCTTCAAGGATAGCAACCGCTTACTTGCCTCTGCCCTCCAGACACTTTCTTCCATCGATTCCACAAGCGGATTGCCGGCGAACAGCAAATCCTCCAACATCGGCAAATCGGCCAATCGATTGAATTCAACCCAATCCTTCACCAGGTTATTACTCATGTACAGCACCTTTAGTTTCTTGAGTACGTTTATTCCTTTTAGCTTTTCGATTAAGTTATAGCTAATCCACAGCTCCTCCAGAGTATCGCTGACACCCTCCAAGCCGGAAATAGCTTTAATGTAGTTGCGGCCCAGTGAAAGCACTCTGAGATTTTTCATTCCACTTAAGCCGAAGATTTTGTCGATCATATTCGTTGACATGGATAGTTTTCTGGAATTGAAAAGTTGTTTTTGAGCAACATTTTTAATTATATCTAGTAAATACTTACTCGCAAACGGTCAGCGTCGACAAAGTTGCATCCATCTTCTCAATCGGGGGCCACTGAAAGCATAGGTCGATTTCCTTGTCCTCTAGGGAGTTGCTTTTGTTCCGTTCCTCCCATCGTTTGAGGGCTTCTTTAATCGTAGTGGCTTTTGCAGCCATCTCTGAACAATTTCTAGAACGTCCCTGGATTCGCTGGATTTGACACAGTGGAGTTGAGGAAGAAATAAACAATCACGAATGGCCGTTGCCCCTGGCAATCGAGACGACAATTGGGACATGCTCAGTGCTTACAAAATAAGGCGTTATATGGTAGCATCCAGGGATGGATACTGGCCTTTACTATAACAGCAAAACAAAAAAAAAACGGGATTCAGATTAAGACTTTCCTTATAAGATCATGGAAGTTTCGGAACGAGGAAAACTAACGTTTAGCGGAAACAGTTTCGTTTATTGGTTAACTCCTCAACTCATGCTTACGTTTATTCATATAAGTTTTACGCTTCTTCCTTGTCACATACGCACGCGTCAATTACTACTTGTATACCACTTGCTACTGGACTGCTACTACTTCTATTAGTCTCTGCTATAGTTTTCACTTATTTTCATCTTAGATCATTTTCAGCAAAAACAATCAAACATTCAGGTGGCTAATGAAACTGTTCGTAATTATTGGTGTCTCGCACTCTTGAAAAACATTTAAGACAATCGAAATCAAGTGCTTCAGGAGGATTACAATAAATTGGTATGAATAACCTTATCCATGAAATAATAACGCTCCATTAGCACTCCATCATTGTGGAACAGTAAGTTTGTTTTAAATTCATAATTAAGCTACTGAATTTGGAACGTTGGTAGAAAAAAAAACTCTACACCGCAATGTGGATGTTATCGATTTGCCTGTAGAAACACTTATGTATAATTTCTATGAATGTCAGATTTATAAGTATTTCCTTAACTATATTCCTTAACCTCAGCTTAACCTCAGTTTAAGAGAATCGTGCTTGTTGGTACGTTTTAAATGTGACATGAATGGTACCGTAAGGAATTCAGAAGAAAATACAAGCATGTATGTAAGGTACACCGGGGCAAGTGCAAACTCGGGGCAAGTGCAAACGATCAACTTTCCTCTGTTACAAAAAAATTAAAAAATATTTCTTCTTCTAGAAGTTGTTGTTGTTGTCCAAACCAACAATCTGACATAGATAAACTAAACTTTCTTTTAATTATTCACTAAAAACACGGCACTGTTTGATTTCACACGAATTCAAGTACGTACTAGACATGAAAAGTGTGTTTTTGTTTTGCTTTTTTTGGCTACAAAAAAGGGAATTCAAATCCGATTTTTCGTTGAAAGGTGAGTGTTTGGGACTGATATTCAAGTGAAAGCAAAAAATTTATAATAAATTTTCAGTATACCCTGAAAATTGTGAAAAGAATATTCACTCCTGTCAACCCACACTGCGGGGCAAGTGCAAACGACACTACCGGGGTAAGTGCAAACGCACCTTTAAGCCATGTAACATCAGACATTAAAAAAAATCATCTCAAAAATGATTCAGCATTATATTAGAGTGGTCAGAAAGGGTATCCAAAGTGTTGTATCTGAAGCGGATATTCAAAATTCCGTAATGCCTTGGCAAATGAAAGTCTTTTGCTTCAAACAACAGTCAGCAAAACTGAGGTTCCAAAAAGTAATTAATATTGCAGAAAAACAGCAAATACATAAAAAAAAGTTGATAAAACATATCGGAACATGTATTAAATTCGTTTTAGTAACGATACACTGACGCATCTTTGAATAAGTTTGGAAAAAGCATTGCGTTTGCACTTGCCCCCATAAACGGGGCAAGTGCAAATTTAGAAATTTTTTCACAAAAGTGCCGTTACTTTTTACAAACATTTTTTAATTTTTCACTTTCAACGGGAATTTGTTGAGAACCATTTTAATGATGCAACGAACGATAATTGATAATTTTTGAAGATTTACATATTTTTCTAGGACATGTGAAAGTTGAACTATGGTGAAAACCGTTTGCACTTGCCCCGGTGTACCTTATATAATTTTGATATGTTGAAAATATATATTAAGATTCCAATTGAAACAAAAAAGATAGTTACCTATAGGCATTATTCGCTAAAAAAACAATATTCATATAAGGACTTTTCATTTGCTTCAGGTGCCTTTTTTCATTTTGGAAACAAAACAACTGAGGAGGAACTCGAAACCACAGCTAAGTGCAGTGGTGAATTCCATTGTAGCCTAATTCGGCAAACGGCAATTACAGCATTGAAGTAATAGTTGTTGCTGTACGCAGCACCACAAACAATACCATAAGAACTAACTTTCAAAATCACACCCCCTAAATTATGCGCGGATCGTTCTCAATCAGTCGATGCATTTTGCTGTCCATCCTTTATAAGTTGAAGTAGGTATTTTAGCAATTGGTATTATCTATTGTATTTTTTCATCTTTACACATCTTGCTACCGTGTGGACAGTGTGACTATACGTGTTATATTATGTGCGGTTTACTTGTTTCGCTTACCCTTGACGACAACCGGCCGATTCTTGATGAGACCTTTCCTTCGCTTGGATGTTTTGCGTGAAACAAAATCGCCAGCCGGGACGATCCGTTCCTCGGGCTTCAATGCTGGCCGATTGAATTCGTGAGGTTTCTTTACCCGGTAGATACGCACTAACCAATGCTCACTGGTGTATGCTTCCTCAAGGTAAGTCAGCTCAAAGTCCTTATTGCCTATAACTGCATTCCGGGTCCTATCGTATCCAGCGGGGCCTCTGTAAGAAGAAAAAAATACGCGCGAATTGATTTTGCACTTAAAATAGTAGTAAACGTTGAACGAAGTTTTAATTAGTCCCGAAAAACGTTAAAGGACTCATTTATCAAGCCTACCTATAATCCAGCTTAAGCTCTCCAAACTTGTAGTAGCTCAACTTATACATGAGACAGTTCAACAAAGCTGGAGCTCCTTCGGCATCGATGCGGAACTCGCCGCGGTCGGTAAAGTAATCACTCTCGCGGATATCTTTCGGGTGTTCCCCTTCAGCGATACGCACCATCCACAAGAACTTGTTGATATCGTCTCCACTGTATCCGATAACGCCACCGAAAATAACCAGCACATAGTCGACGTCCAGTGAGGTCATGATTTCGTAAGCCTTGTCCTCCGTCGAAGACATCGCCTTGCCAACAAGGGCGATGTGACTGTTATTCCACGTGTTATTATCCACTAATGTCGTCCGATTCGCCATACCCGCTATCTGGTAACCGTAATCCCACCAAGACATAACGCGGGCATCCGGCGCAGTGTTCTGCCACAGCCAATAATAAGCTTCACGGAAATCGTCCAGGATATTGCGTGATCTTAAAATGGAAAAAAGACAAATCAGTTTCAATTCTTTGTCAAAGCATCTAAAGTACTTAGGTAAGGTACACCGGGGCAAGTGCAAACTCGGGGCAAGTGCAAACGATCAACTTTCCTCTGTTACAAAAAAATTAAAAAATATTTCTTCTTCTAGAAGTTGTTGTTGTTGTCCAAACCAACAATCTGACATAGATAAACTAAACTTTCTTTTAATTATTCACTAAAAACACGGCACTGTTTGATTTCACACGAATTCAAGTACGTACTAGACATGAAAAGTGTGTTTTTGTTTTGCTTTTTTTGGCTACAAAAAAGGGAATTCAAATCCGATTTTTCGTTGAAAGGTGAGTGTTTGGGACTGATATTCAAGTGAAAGCAAAAAATTTATAATAAATTTTCAGTATACCCTGAAAATTGTGAAAAGAATATTCACTCCTGTCAACCCACACTGCGGGGCAAGTGCAAACGACACTACCGGGGTAAGTGCAAACGCACCTTTAAGCCATGTAACATCAGACATTAAAAAAAATCATCTCAAAAATGATTCAGCATTATATTAGAGTGGTCAGAAAGGGTATCCAAAGTGTTGTATCTGAAGCGGATATTCAAAATTCCGTAATGCCTTGGCAAATGAAAGTCTTTTGCTTCAAACAACAGTCAGCAAAACTGAGGTTCCAAAAAGTAATTAATATTGCAGAAAAACAGCAAATACATAAAAAAAAGTTGATAAAACATATCGGAACATGTATTAAATTCGTTTTAGTAACGATACACTGACGCATCTTTGAATAAGTTTGGAAAAAGCATTGCGTTTGCACTTGCCCCCATAAACGGGGCAAGTGCAAATTTAGAAATTTTTTCACAAAAGTGCCGTTACTTTTTACAAACATTTTTTAATTTTTCACTTTCAACGGGAATTTGTTGAGAACCATTTTAATGATGCAACGAACGATAATTGATAATTTTTGAAGATTTACATATTTTTCTAGGACATGTGAAAGTTGAACTATGGTCAAAACCGTTTGCACTTGCCCCGGTGTACCTTATAACTTTTTTATCACTTAGAAGCCTGACCTAGAAGAATAGATTAAGCATCTATAACTTGCCGATTCTCAGAAATTTCGTCTTGTTGGATTACTTGAAGTGTCTGGTTTGAGTTATTATTACTTTGTTTTACTCTAAATTGATGGATTTTAAGAAACGTATTACAATGAAGAGACAACTTTTAATAGAACTTACGACTACTTTGCCCCTAAACTTTACTTCCAACCTTGTAAAATCATCACAAAAACCAATGTTTGTCTAAATATGAAAACTTAAGAGTAAACAATGGCAACAAATACACAAATTTTATTGGAAAAAAGTTTGTGTTACAAAAAAAATTTGAGACTACAAGCAGATAATTCAATGGTGTAAAGTTTGAAAAGTCGTTTCAGAAGTATTTGAAATAAGAGGCGTGAAGAGAGTGATCTGGCGTTCTAAATGTAACTAAAACAGGGAACAGGGCTTTGAGTTTCAACCATAGTACGGACATTCTTACCCATCGTTACTGTTGTAGAATGCCAAAACAATCGAAGGACTGCTGTAAGCATTCGAAGTCACCCATGTGCAGTGAACGGCAAACATCATCAAAAGCATAAGGATAGCCACTATGACAAAGCTTTTCAGGTTCGACCCCATGCCAACATTTTGCTCCCCGTGGGCACCATGGGAGGCACTGTCGTGTTTCGGGCGATGCTTCAGTTTTCCTGCCTGAAAAACAAAATAGCTCAAGCTTCTCAAATGAGTCTTAAAATCAGTTGAAGACTTACCTTATCATAAAGCTGCTTCTTTTCTCCAGTGCCTTCTTCCTGTTCAGAATCGTTACCGTCTTTGTTGCTTGGTGGATTATCCTCCTTCAGGAATACCTCTAACAACCCGGAGAAGGCTACTCCAGCCAAAATGCACACTACTGGTGTAAGGGTCAACATCAGACGGACCATAACTCCAGCAAAGTACACGGCACTGATGGCGTACAATATTACAAAAACTCGTTCATCGTTGATCTTCTTGATGCAATACCAGAGACCCACGGGAAAGGTGCAAACAAGAATGTGCAAATCAAAGAAGAACGAAAACCAAGTCGTCGGTTGATGTTCAGACACAGAGGCAATAATTGGAATGTGAATCTTAGCGTATCCGGTATCCCACAGCGAATAGAACCGTCCGCTCCAGGGTGCGATAACTCCCAACATGGTCAGTAAAACTACTCCCGCAAAAACAACTCCAGCCGCGGCCAAACCACCGATAATAAACAATTTCTTGAACTCCTGCTTTGACAACACTGTTTGCAAATGTTTCAAAGTGGCCACTGCAAATAACAACAAGAATACGCCTGCTGCTGCCATGTGTTCACTTGTACGAATCGGTTGGAACCCGACAAATGGAATTTGCATTGACAGTATCAATCCCAGAATGTAGAAAGTTGTGTAAGATGTGAACAATCGCGGTGAATACCGGCCCATAATTAATAGTACAAATACGTGCAATGGAATAAGGTTGATGATGAACACGTAACCTCCCCACGCAGAAACCATATAGAAATAGGATAAAGCTGCACAAGCTGCCCAATAGACGCTTCCTGTCTTCACCGATTTAACCCACAGATAGTAGGTGAACTGCAGAGCGAAAATTGCAATTCCTTCATTATCATATGACCCAGCCACCGATCGGCTTATGTATCCTGGAACGATGGCGATGAAACTTGCCGCAAACAATCCTGCCCCGGCTGACCACAGCTCTTTGGTCAACAGATAAGTCGAAATCGCCGTCAACCCACTGAAGATCGGTGCCAGAAATACGCAAATGTCCCGGATGTGAACCGGAATATTCAGCAAATGCAGCAACCAGTGGATACCACCAGATGTGATCATCAGCCCCGGGTAAACGGTACCACCGACGATACGACCCAGCGGATACCAGGCCGACTCATCGAACCAGTTCAGGAATTTGTAGAAGCCATTTTCGACCATGTGCGCAGTAGCGCGATAGTTGAACCTGTTTCCAAAAAGAGAAAGGACTGTATTATTAAATAAGTTTAACTAATTTTAATAAAATACTAATTTTATCATTAAATTCCTACTCATCTTTGGTAATCTTGAACGAGGTTTGAAGACTAGTACATATTTTTAATATATATTGTAAAAATATATATATTTTATGTCTACTGCTTGATTTAAAAAGTAGAACAAATGTAAAAAATAAAAAGTGCGGGCTTGAGCGGAATTGCACATAATGCGGATTAACAACGTATCGTGAGATCTTAACAAAATATAATTCAGAAAGTTAAGATCGCTGCAGGTTATTTTTTTCATGAAAATCAAACAATTTTTTTATTCATCTTATTGCATGTTAATCCAGATAACAAAATAAAATGTTTTTGCTATTATTGATACCTCGCATATTCGAGTGCTGCTGCAGCATAATACTGGCTGCATGGTAATGACAATGTAGTTAGGTACACGTAATCATTGATACGTTGGCGTTGTGATAAATGCGGAATTTAGTAGCAATACATCAACGCAATGCTCTCGAACAATTATTTCGGGTTGAAAATGCTCAACTAGAACAATCATGGACCATTGATTAATGAGGCGAAGCATTTCTTCCATTCACTAATAATAACCCTACTCTAGCGTTAGAAGTTCCAACTCACCAGGGATCGAATTCATGGATGATACTCTCGAACCGGATCACGGCAAACAATCGGCTAGAGAATCCACACAACCACGCCAGGACAAGCACGGCAAACGTGATGAGGCTAGAATAGCCGGCCGTTTTCCGATAATTTATCTTGGTCGGGCGATTCATTTTTGTTTTCTGCTTCGTCCCACTTCGCCACCCGGTCGATTCGATTATTTATCTGGCTTTCCGCTTCACGAAAAAAAAACTTCTACACACACACAAAATGGAAATTTTCTTCTTAATTGAGCCTCCGGTAAATGCTCTTTGAGATGCCCTGCCCCACAGAAAAAAACTAAACCGCAGGCTAACGGCTTACAGGAACATTGTCCCTGCCGAAAGGAATTAACTTTGGCCGGAATCGATCCAGATTAACAGATCTTTGAGGAAACTTCCAACCGGGCCCGACAGACTGCACCGCTCTGATGATGGGATGAGTTTTTTCGTCGTCGGCGAAAACGCGAGTCGATGACACGTAGCAGCTGTCATGCAAAATGCGCCCCTTATTTGAGAGTTTATGATCGAGACTCAGTGGCGCACAGTTTGGGTACACGCTCTTTTTTTTAAACTCAAAATTAAGTAGTTTTGGTTCAAAACAGCACTTCGGTGGCTTCCCTCAACTTTGAGTTTGACTGGGCAACAGCAAAACTAAGTTCTGATAGGCATACTCAATACTAAGTTCGGCTGCCGAACTGGAATTTATCCTTTTTTTCGAGGGTAGCTTATTTTCAGGGAATTAAAGGATGATTAAAATTTGTTGTACCCGGATGTTGCTGTTCCGGTACATTGCATTGGAATTACAGAGTGGTGGAAAGTTTTGACATTCCCGGTCAAAGAAAACTCCCGGATGTTACTTCCCACGGGAAGTAAACAACATCCGGAAGTTTCCGGACATTCCAAGCCGCTCACCATATGATGACAATGACGGACAGAATTTTACGCTGACACGGTGAACATACATTTCATTATGAAGTTCCTTCATATCTTCCGGTAATTGTTCCGGAACGACAAAATTTTGCGACGTGTTCGTTGGTTGCTGTTCCGGTTCGGACTGAACTCGCTAAGTGTTTTCAGTCCAACAAAGAGAGTTCAATTTTTAGTTCATAAGGTCGAACTCAGCTTTGATCCCTCGCCGAAGGAAAAAAAAAGGATCAATTTTGAGTTCGCATTTCGAACTCCGTTTTGATCCATCGCAAGGAGAAAAAGGGGTACTTAACTTTAAGTTCATAGAATCGAACTATGTTTTGAACCTCGGTCGAACTTAATTTTGAGTTAAAAAAAAAGAGCGTGTAGGAGCATTATAGGCTTACTTCACGCCACACCAAGGGGGTGGCATCCCTATGATCCCTATCCTTTGTCATTGATTTTGACAACCATCAAAATTACGGGCCCACGATTTTCTGGGCCCATAACAAACCTGACGTTTTGCTGTCAAGGACCCGGAATAAATGTCAAATCCTAGAGAATTATGTATGATTTACACACTAACACAACATCGTTCTGGTTCCTCGTTGGATGAAATTTGGACTTTTTCAACTCCGTACAAGCAACACTGGATGTTTTCAGAGTTTGCCACCGTCCACGCTCAGTTCACTATCAGCGCAAAACTGAGCGCATAAACTAAAAGCGTGTTCGTTTATCAGCAGAGGAAACCTAGTTCTCCACGAGTTTTGCTCTAACTTCTGCCATTGTGTTCGTTTATCCATTCAGGAGTTCTCCAGTTTTGTCCGAGTTCGTTTCTGAAGAATTCATCTCCACAGAGAACGTTTAAAGAGGCAATCACTACTTAGGGGCCATTCAAATATTACGTAACGCGTTTAGGGGAGGGAGGGGGTATAGCAGTTTGTTATGGTTTGGGAATTTTTGATAGATAATCTGATAAAAATGTGCTTGAAAACTACCGAAAATTGCGTTATATAACATTTGAACGGCCCCTTAGCTGTCCACGAGTTTCACTCTAACTGCTGTCATTGTGATCGTTTATCTTTTCAGGAGTCCACCGTCTTTCTCGAGTTTTGACCCTCAAGCAGGCTCGTTAGTGATCACTTAGTATTCCATTTCTGTATCTTTTCACAACATTATATTTCTTATAAATGTAGGTAGCTGCAATCTTTTTCTTATATCGTCATAATGACAGCATGAGTTTTTTTTTGTAAATTCTTTGTTTCAAACGGCTCATACCTTTAGGCTTTAAGGAGCCAAACTCGTTTTGTATTTTTACAGTTTCAATACTTAGCTTAACACTTCCCTCACTGGAAGTCGGGTGGTTTTCCTCGGACTCGAAGGGAATCTATGAAGTTCGTTCTGGCGACAAGGTGGTCCTCATACGACCAAAACAATATGCTCGATGACATGGTAAATTAGGCCGCAACCGCATAAATTGCTACCAGTAATATTTATACAATAGAGTACCGCATTCAAAGAATAATGAATGGACATAAGACGGGAAAATATACGAATAAAATCCCCACTCAGGTCCAATCTATTAAACCAGGGTTTAAGGCTAGCAATGAGTTGCTTTTTTTTAGTTGATCCATCAATTTACGCTTAACGACGTTCTCTGAATAACTTCTCAAATTCAAGAGGCAGAAGACACGTTAATAAGTGAATTTCGGAGGCCTTCTTTCAGCCAGATTGCTGATTAAAAATTGAACCACGATATTTTTTTCAATTGTTTGTTGAGTTTTCAAGCTTTGTCCTTTAAACGCGTTCGTAAATTGGTTTATCAGTAGATGTCAAATCACCTTCCAAAGCTATTATATACAGTTTGTTCATAATTTACGAACTCAAGCTTTGACAAAAAAAAAAATTTACGAACGCCCAGCCCAGCCCAACGCGAATTTTTGAGGGAATTGAGCAATATGAGATAATATTTCTGCCACCCTAGTGCACAATTTATGAAGGGCTAATTTCGCACCCAGGGATGCGCGAGCCAGGGCTTTTAAATCTAGGGGTGGAACAACTTTGACACAAAGTAGGCGCGGTGAAGAAGTGCGGGCACGGAAGGCAAAATTTTGACAGCCTATTACATTGTTTACGTTTTTTGTCAAAGAAAAGCAATGAGAAGTATGACCGAAACAGTCGTGCTTTGGTGGTGGTGTTTTATATGACGTCACCATCAACTTGAATTTAAATCTTTTGTTTTTGTTTTAGAGTGGCAAACAACAGTGGCTGTTTTTCAATCTCCTCGTGCAAAAGCCGTGAAGCCGTGAAGTAGTACGACTGGACGGATCGAACTAGCAGAACAAAAGGGTAAAGGGTTGGGAAAAACCTTTATCGCAGCGGTTGTGATGTACAATCTAATCTATACCGGTGGTATCCAACCGGGAAGGTTATCTTCATGGCACCGACTAGACCGCTGGTAAATCAGCAGATCGAAGCATGCTACAAGATCATGGGTATTCCCAAGGAAGATACCGCCGAAATGACGGGGAAACAGCTGAGGAAGAACCGCTCCGAGCTGTGGCAAACTAAACGGGTGTTCTATGTTACACCACGGGTGATGACGATTTTTTTCCTTTAAATTTTCCACTGGATGGTCTCTAATATATCGGACCCAAATATCTCGAGTTATTCCTGAAGAATCTGAAATTACAATGAATGATGTCAATTTAAATCAAGCAAAATTTACAACAGGGCAATTTCTTTACCAGGAATTTTGACGTTGTTCAGTCGCTGAATTCGTTCGAAAACACGCTGCAGAGATCGCGGCTTCAGTGGACCGATTCCGCGCACAAGGATTAGCAGACAACCGTGATGATAGTGATGCTGCTCGTAGTCTGGATGCGCCATTATCGGGTCACCTGGTCCTTGCGATAACATGTAACTTACAGACGATCTCATTTACGGCGTGTTCGTAAATTGATTTTTTCTATCGAAGTGATTCATTTTATCGATGCTGGCGTTCGTAAATTACAAACAAACGTATGCAAAAGCATTGGAAACTGATTTGACATCTACCAAACAAATCGATCGACTGATGCATCACCCAAAAAAATCAATTTACGAACGCGCCGTTAGTGGCCAATTTTCTTCATTCGGTCCAGTTCGTTTTTGCTCCCTGCTTCGATAACCTTTTATACTTCAAACGGAGAACTTTCTCCCCCAATCCCGGGAAAGGAATTTTCTTGCCAGCAGGTCTACACTGATTTGACACATCATCTTTTGTCGTCGACTCTTTTTTATGGTTATTTTTCGCGATACGCCTCCCTTTTCTTCGTGCGTGCCACACACAGCTACCGTGATACCTGTGCGCTTGATGCACTTTGATCCGTTCTTGTTTTGTAAACAATGTCACAGCATGGCTGAGTGGGCTCTTTGACATTTTACACCACCCTAATAACCCTGTGCGCGAGCCCGTTCCACGCAGGGATGCCAGGTGTTGAGGATAAAAAATCTGGGCAATTTGAAGAAAAAAGTCTGGGCATGTCTGTACACAAGAAAGATCACAAATTTTAATACCAAACAGAAATGTAGGCGCTGTGTGTGAGGGGGGGGGGGGGGGGGGTAAGGGTATGTTGGTGTGTTTGTGTGGTTTATATTCTGTTTCGAGTTGAGAATAAAACAAACGCTGTTTCCTGCTACGTACCATGCCGATTTCATTTAAAAAGTTAAGTTTTAACCCAAGCAACCAGAATTCCCTTAAAAAGGTTCCATAGAAGCTTAATCAGCTCTCGTTTGTGTCTGAAGAGAATGCTAATCAGCCCAAAATTTAAGTTCTTAAAGCTACTTTCAAGTTCGTTTAGGTGGCTGTAGAGAACGCTGTTCAGCTTCTAAGAGAATGTCAAGAAACTTCTACGCGCCGAAAAAAAAATCCGATTGACAGATTGCTCTGACAACCACATGTCAGATTGCTAGGTTGCCGGTCTATCATGGTCTATCTCATTGATTTAAATTATATTGTTTTGATTACAAAAGCTGCTTACACGCCTAGAGAATTGAACCGCTGCTCTCTAGGTTGCAATGAAACTCACCAGCCTCTCGACCAATCCAGCAATAGCTAATTGCCACTGTAATGATTAGTATTTAAACTTAATGTCATTTGAGATGATTGAGTGGGTTGGTCAATTGAAGGAACCTTATTTCGTTCAAAGGACTTTCAGTACACAATATGAATCATAACAAAAATTCGCATCATCAAGAATTTATTCGAATATCTTATTTAACATTTATAAGAAAAATTCGAAAAAATCTTGAATTCCATTTGTATATATCAGTACAGATATAAACAAAACAAATACCATGACAAGAAATTGACAGACATTTTTGACATGTCGCTTAGAATTCCCATATAGGTTCTTTAAAACACCTTCAAGTACCTTAATGGTGCGCTTTAGAATGTTACGCGAACGTTATCGACCTTCTTGAAAAACATTTTTGACATGTCGCTTAGAATTCCCATATAGGTTCTTTAAAACACCTTCAAGTATCTTAATGGTGCGCTTTAGAATGTTACGCGAACGTTATCGACCTTCTTGAAAAACATTTTTGACATGTCGCTTAGAATTCCCATATAGGTTCTTTAAAACACCTTCAAGTATCTTAATGGTGCGTTTTGGAATGTTACGCGAACGTTATCGACCTTCTTGAAAGAAGTTCCATCAAATGCGCTTAGAAGTTCCGTTATCGGTAGTATTAACCTTTCAAAGGGCGATGTAAGTTCCTGAGTAACTTTTAGGCGACAAGAGTCACCTGAAGTTCCCGTAATACATTTTTTCAGCCAAATGTGAACTTCGGAGTTCGGAGTTAAGTAAAAACGCGACTTTTGGTTGCTTGGGAATGCCATGATTGGCAAAATACCAGTGCATACAAGCAAGATTTCTAGTATAATCTGCCACTTACGGGTCATATCTGATACATGAATATTGATTTTAACACTCAATTTTGAAAGTCTGTAAAATCTGGGCACTCTCAGCAAAAATCTGGGCAAAATCTGTGTCTGACCAATATCTGGACGAAGGGTCAAAAGTCTTGGTTTTACAGACAAATCTGGGCACCTGGCAACCCAGGTTCCGCGTTTTGTCACATTTTTTTTTTTTCTTCTCGCGCCTTTTCTTGTTACATTTGCGCGCGAAATCGAGCCTGGATTTCATTCATTCGCGTTTTGATCTTCACAGAGTTTAGCCGATTATACATAGGTTATTTCTTTTCGAAAATTTCACAATAAGTTATTCAGTAAAATCAATCTATTGATAAATATTATTGAATATTGCAACTCGTTATTCATTTTAATAAAAGTGCACTTGTAAAATAAAATCGAAAGATCATGGACGGGTTTGACGATGTTGGCGTTTTTTTCTCGGACAACTTCGGTGACGATGGCCAGCAACAGCAGAACGCGAACCAGATCAATTTACAGCAGATCAAGAAAAAGTACCGTGAATTCATTCGGACTTTCTGTGAGGCCAATTTCAGCTATAAATATCGGTGAGTGCGTTTCCAGATCAAAATTTCTCTTATAGTAACAAGTCAATCTTATCTAGTTATTGTACTGTAACAAAAAATAGGTTGAGCTTATTTCTCCTTGAAGTTAACCTTTCTATGTGTATGACAATGACAACTAGGAACAGTTCCGACTCAACTCGCGTTAAAATTTTTCACAGCTTCATGAACCATTTCGCTATACATATCAACTTTTTTCTAACTTCACAATTACCAATCTTCGATTTTTCAGTGATAACTTGAAGCGTAACTACTTGCTCGGTCGTTACTACCTGGAGGTTGAAATTGAAGACTTGGCTGGCTTCGATGAAACTCTGGCAGATAAGCTGTACAAACAACCGACCGAGCATCTACAGATCTTCGAGGAGGCTGCTAGAGAAGTGGCCGATGAGATTACTTCGCCACGGCCGGAAGGCGAGGAACAAGTACATGATATCCAGATATTGCTGACGTCTGGTGCTAATCCGACCAACATTCGGGATTTGAAGTCGGAGTGTGTCTCTCGTTTGGTCAAAGTTGGAGGTATCATAATAGCTGCTTCCGGAATCAAGGCGAAGGCTACCAAAATTTCGATTCAATGTCGTTCATGTAGCAATGTAATACCG